>NC_135054.1:10601071-10904285 GCF_051014685.1 Ptiloglossa arizonensis | reverse complement strand
TATTGAAATTATAATAGAATAATTGATTTATGCGTAATGTTTTATATTATAAAGAAAGACCATCGTTTGGAAATATTTAAATTTGCTTCACTCTTAATCGCTGCATCATTCGATACGTCCATTCACGTTCGACGTCTACTCGGCTTGTCACTCTTAATTTTTTAGTACACCTTTCCTCTATCACACTTCACTTTATCTTTAGCGTTTTTCTAAGTTAATGTCATTCTTAAATACCACCGGCACTGAGGAAGACTTATAGTCCGCTTCCTATCATATTAAAATTGGAGGAATACGAAATTCAATCACGGTCAAAGTGGCCAGCTATCTTTAACCATTAATTGCTAATGAACCTCAAATAATTCAATGACCGCAATATATTTTCCGTTCCCTAATATTATTCTCCCGATCGCTCGTTCTCATTTAAATTCACAATGCCTCTCTCTCAATAGATACTTAACCTTTTTATGATCTGATTCTTCTTCGAAACCTAAAGACTAAGAACATTGATTCGATAGCGATCATAAGTATCGTCGTAATTAGTGTATTTATAAAAGAAAAAGAGAAGCTAAAGGTTAATGAAATATTTGCTATCGATAATAATCTAATTTTAATTTTCCTCGAAAATTTATTTTCACCGGATCGTTGGATATTAAAGGCCATTAAATGTCGAATTCAACCTTTTTATATTTATATCTCTTACAGTTTCTCAAACATTAACGATTTTATGAAGTTAGTAATCTCTTTGAGGGAATATCTCCTCCCCGAGGACCGTTTTTTTTAATCACATTTCCACGATATCGAATTCTTTTTAATTTTTCAATTTCCCAACTTAATCGTATTGATAAGTATTTTATATTATCAATCTAATTAAGGAACATTTTATCTTGTCGATCCTGTCAACGAACATTTCTTCGATTGCAATACTTACGTTCCTCGTAAGTTGAAAAATAAAACCTACAAATAAGGTGACGATCCATCGTGCGTATCGGAAGTCTTTTATTAATTTTCAAACGTAGAACGCACCTTTAAGTTTCGCGTCGAGCAATCGAATTCACGACTGCACGGCGTCGCGTGATCGATTAATTGATATTAGAAAAAATATTTCTTTGGACGTGTTAGCCGATGCAAATTCACGTGTCCGTCTTACGAGACACTTATACACGATTTTGGTAAGCTACTGGCCGTAAGGATTCGCGTGAGGGTCGTGCCAGCTGCGTCGTGAAGTATTCAGAAGCGCAGCACGAAATTCGAAGCTGAACGACACGGGCCGCGGCAAGAGCAGCCGCGCGCCCATTCGAGTCTGGGACACGCTCCGTATCGCAATTATTTATTTACGTCACGATCGTAGAAACACGGGCTGCGCTATACTCGCAAGTTTCTGCAGCGTAAACAACGAGGGAAGCAGAGGAAAATAAGAACGAAGAAACTAGACGAAATGAATAGAGAATGAGGAAAGGGACAAGCGTAGGTAGACGAGCAGACAAACGAATGTAGGAACGTGGAAGTATCTCTCTTACTTCACCTGATTCTGTCAGATCTTTTATTAATTGTTAACCGTTTGCGCTCTACCGTTGCACGGGGAGAAAGAGCATGCCATACGAAATCGTTTATTTGAATTAAAAATAAAATTATTCGCTATTAAACCCTCTCTCAATTTTATCATTTCCACGCGGGAAAATGTTTAGCCTTTCGAATCATGAAACGGATCTCGCGACTATTTCGGACGGTCCATTGGTATCGGGAAAATGTTTTCGTCGGTTTTCAGGTACAATGGAAATTGAAATTTATAGTATTTTTATAGCGAGGAAGGAACAATATTTGAACATTCTTAGTAATCGTGCGGTGTCGTCTGGAAGAAAGTTAATGGGACAGTTACGCTTCAAAATTTTGTAAAAATTGTTTAAAGGAATTGGAGAACAACAATAAACTATAAATTATGACGAGGCTCCTGTAAACACCCGATCTCAAACTGATTGAGAAATTATTCGAAAATACCTTAATTTATCGTAGTGTCCGGTGACTTATGAACGATAGTGTGTGTATGCAGGTTTAAATCAGACACTAAGTGTCTCTGAATGTGACTGGCTGTAGGATGGATCAATGTTAGGAGAAAAATGTGCGGAATATCGTATTTCTTGGAAACAATCCTAGCGTTTTAAAGTTTCTAGAAAAGTACAAGTGATTAAGAAAAGTTTGAACAACTTCGTAAACTTTAAAGTACCAGCATGCGGCGATCGGTATGCTGGTTTCACGAAAGGCGAATTTTCATAAAGTTCCTTTAAGGTTGTTTTAAACTGTGCGTGTTATCATGGTTATTTGAAAATAATAATTCTGAACGGAACCTTCGCGATGGGATTTTACTTTGCTTGCACCGTGAACTTTTACTACCTATTACTAAAAGTAGTAACAATACTTGCATAAGTGGTGAAGGTGAATTTTAATACGAACACTAAAATTAAAAGGTGACTAAATAATCCACGTTTCATTTCGTAATATATTATAAATTAAAGACTATATAACGTCAGATTTTAGCATAAAATCTTAACAGGTGGATCGAATCTATTGTTGGAATAATTTCATTCGTATTAATTACCTTATATTTTCGACTTCTGTTCATTAGTCAAGTGTCTCTGTGAATCGAATCAAACCGAATAAACTAGCTAGTTTATTCATCTGATCCAATAATCCAAAGTAAAGTAAACCATACTTAACGTTAAAAAAGACTTGCACATAAAATCTTAAAAGATCTGTTATTAGACCCTAGTAGCTCTAACACGATGACGAGATACGAATACTAAAATTCGAACGTGATCAAATAATCCAGGATAAAGTAAACGATGTATAACGTCCTACTTAAGTACAAGATTAAGGAGTATCTTTTAATTGGGTTAGTTATCCTCTTTTCGAAATTCTTCTTTCCACGTGTTTCTCTCGATTCCGTCATTCACGGCAAGCCTTTTTACTAATTCCAAACCGAACAAAGTACCTAGCCCATTGGTTGACCAATTTGTGAAGCGGTATCGTACACCGTAACCGAGCTCAATAGGCATCAGCATTACTGGCGACCGTTCAGAATTGCTGTGACATCGTTCCGTGGTTGCGTGGCAATTCCGACCAGGTGGAAAGTTCAGTCAGCAGTACGAACTCGTTTTGACAATCCAACTCCGCGAAGATAAAACCCCGTGGCGCGATTCGATCTGGATCGGTTTGGGCTCAAAATGCCTCGAATTGCTCGCTGCTCGTGTCGTCCGTGATTACGGGAATTTTCAACATCCACCACTAATGGTAGCAGCATTTCGTTTCGTTTTAAAGATTGAACTAATATTCTTCCCTATTTCGGTCGTTCAAATTTACTTGTGTCCAGCTTCGACAGGTCGAAACGGGGCAAGATAATAATGCAACGCGATGTTATTTGGTTCGAAATTATTCGATGTTTGATATTATTTCTCGTCGAACGATTATTGTATTATACGCCTTTTTATCGCATCGATCGTTTTACCAATGCAACGTCTACGAAGTGATTAATGTTAATTCGCGATTTTGTATTTGTATGGAAGCATCGCTCCGATTGTTTCACATCTGTGGAAAAGTATAGTTTTGGTTTAGATAAAGAGGTATTATTAGTATTGTTTAGCACGGAATATGCTGTTTCATGCTTGAAGGAGTAGAAGGTTGATAAGGAACGGATCATGTGGAGCAGTGAGTTATGGTAATATGCGAGACAATAGAAGAATGGATCATGATATCGGGATATATGATAAATAGGAAAGGATAAGTTGTTGTCATACATGTTGGAAAGCAATTCATCATGGTGATTTATTCGCGACATACACGTACATCGCGAAACTCGCGTAAATACGAAGGCTTTCTTGTGGAAAGGATTGTGTATACATATCTAACCAATCAGTTTGTACAAGTAACAGTGTAACACGATTGTATTTACGTGTACCATAAGCAAATCTTGAACAAACATATCGTATCTGTATGCGGATGCAGAGTTGTTTGATTAGGAAATTAGTCATTCAGTGTGTTGGTTCATCAACAGTAGATTCATAAAGCCAAAGGATGTAGTTATTCATGGCGTAGAAATTCGAATTGACATTTATAACCTTAGTGTCGCGAAGGTTACTAATTAGACGACAGTTTGTTACCTCTTCATCCATATGTTTGTCAAATCCACGTGCTTTATGAGTTCTATGGAACACCTGAAGTAGCGGTTCTGTACCCGATGTTACCATTACAGTAATTCTCGCTTTGAAGCGTAATAAAATCAAATCCGTCAGTTCACTTGAAAGCAGTGTAGGTAGCGAACAGTGGTTGTGTCAATGGGATACACCGGGAGTGTAACACATTACATGCCCCAGATAGTCATAACTTCAAAGCGATACCGCACGCGTATCGTTATGTCAGCCACTAATGTCAAATAAAGATTTTAATGGAAATGTGTCCTCACGCTACCTTAATCGTACTAGTTTTAATTACAATATTCTCCGGATAACTGGAATCATTTCCCCCGGATATCTGAAAGGAAACGTGACTCGTCTAGAATGGTCAACGATGCAGATAAGAGCGATATACAGGCCGTCCGGATTGAATTCTATCCGCTAATGAAAATTATGTCAAATAATTTCCATAACGAAATTTGATAACGAATCAAATTGATATATCAAATAATCTGTAAAAAAAATATTCAAATTTTATCGATTATTTGATTGGTTATCGAATTAATGCATCAAATAATCTATAAAAAATATTCAAATTTTATCGATTATTTGATTCTTTATCAAGAAGATAATGTATCGAATCGAGAAGATGATAATAGATTCAAACACGTTCTCTTTCGCACAATTTTTATTCATACGAATAATACGATTGAGTTTGAATTCGTTTTCAGCTGGAACACCTCACCAATCCATTGTTAATTCTCTCATGAAGATATAATGGAAAAATTCATTTTGCATTAAAAACCAACGCCCCGACACCCGTGCGATATTGCTTCGATTTTTCCACCCACCAAACGCATGTACGTAACGCGAGTGCTCGCTCGTTGTTGCTCTGTCTCGTTCACTGTCTTTATCGAACGTAACTCAAGATGGACGAAATTGATTTCGAAATGTTACGCGAAAAATAATATTTACGTCCATCGAGCAACCGTATAAAACCATGCGCGCCGTGTTTTATACGAATATTGGGCATTATGTTGCCTTTTCTATCAGTTCAAATGTTTATGTTACGGTCGTACACAGGCCTTTGCTACAAATCGTCATTGCGCCATCAGAATGTGATATACATGCACGTAGCAGAGGTTTTGGAATTGATCGCGAGTAACTGAACCATGGGATGGGACGGAATGAGCCATCGTGGTCTGTGGAATAAATGACCCGGTTTGTCAGTCGCCATACTGCACGGAATATTCGGCTCAATGGAGCATTTAAGTGAATTAGAGCAACGAAATATTGCGATTAGACGAGGTCTCGGTTGTTTAGTTAGCGAGCCTGTATTTCCTTTTCCTGCATTAGTCGTCGCAGTTTCGCGATTTTTATTTTATAAAACGTTACATTTGTCGAACTATTAAATATTGATTGCGTTTCTGTTAATTCAGCTATGACTTCGATCAAATTCATGTATTGTCCCTTGATTCTGCCTACGAATTTCTCCGCCTCGAACTTTTTCCGATACAAATGGTTCGCGTTTATTTACTGAACAAATGAAACTCCATTTTTTGTTTTTATAAAAATTACTATCGTACGGATATACGAAAACTTTTGCCACAGAAAAAAAGTTAATCGATTCGCCTTGCTAATTACACACATTTTTTTTTTAAAGATTATAGTAGAATTGACAAATATAATATTTCACTCTATCGATTTTCTACCGTTGACATTATTTCGCTGTTACTTAGAACAAATAGAATCTTTGCTATACGCGATGTAGCTTTCATTTCGATATACGTCGTATAAGTTGATATAAATGGAATAGTTTTATTCTGTCGCATAGTATGTAACTTACTCGTCCTTCTCGAGTAAATACCAATATATTCGAATATTTATTTCTTTTCGAAATCCACGAAATTTCCCCGAATTCTCAATAAATTGTGTTCGCAGAATGAAAATATTCGCCGTGTGCGCGAGATTAATATTTCAAGCGATCCACCATTTGAATAATGTATTGCGTATCTGACGATCAGTTAACTTGAGACAATGCATCGGCATTTCTTTTTCCCGATGGAAATTTTTCATTGTGTCCACGGAAAGGGATTTCGCTTTAGTGTGTGCGTTCCTGCGTCTAAGGGAGGGAAGTCCCACCTGTCCGTTCGAGCCGCTCGGAATCGTTAATTGATAAACGTTTCGACGGGATGGACAAACTCGATCGTGTCGGGTGCCGGTGGCTTTCTCCGGAAGTTCCAGATGCGTCCTCGCGAACCCGTTTGCGAATTCCGAACCCGGTGACTCCGTGTTTCGCGTAGCGGTTGCAACGCGAACAGGGGATGAACGAGTCATTTCGTGCGAGAAGCGTGACACGCGATTCGAGAAAGAATTCTCGGAGAAGGTAACCACCGCGACGATGGTAGTTTTGGTGGTCGATTGAAGCTTTGTTTGCTGCTCGGGTTGACTCGATTCGAAATTGTATTATGGCATTGAATAGCTTTCTGGAAGAATGTCCGAAAATCGATCTTTTAATCGAAAGACAAGTACCGCAGCTGCACGATGTTTTGGCTCGGAACTCAAAGTGCAAAGGAGAAAAGGGGCATCATTCGTTCGCATTGCTCGTGACGTGATTGTTGCGCTTGCATGCAAACACGTTATCACTGGTGATTGTTTTAGGGACATGTAAAAATTCGTTCGACGAGGAACTCGAAGGATACAAGCCACGAGAAAGCAAAATACACGGACGAAATTCACGAAGGTACTTCATATGAGCTTTGCAAGGGAGAAATGATAATGAACAACATTAGAAACTTTTGTATCTCTTTCTTTGAATCATAATTTAGCGGCACACAGAGAGAATAGGAGCGAAGTATGGAAAGAAAGAAAGTTACTTGGGTTACAAACATCGAATTTATTGAAAGGCATCAAAGATACATTTGCATTTAAAATTTTTCTTACAGTATTCCAAGTTATTCTTTATTCGCATATCTTAGGCAACTATTCTAACTTCGCAGCCAATTCGCTCGGTACTACCCGCGACGTAGAACTATTGTTTGTCGCGAGTAATACCGATTACCAGGTCTCACCGCGTGGAGGTTGCTGCGAGCGGAGACCCGGAGGGAGATAGATGGAATCAAAGTTCCATCGATCTCCCTCGATGCGCAATACAAACGAAGTTACTAAACAGAGAAGATGGAAGGAATTAAAGTTCCTTCGATCTTCTCGTTTAGCTCTGCCAAGGAATTACATTATGGAAAAATTAGGCAAAATTGAGAAAGACGCGACACGAACCGTGCAGTTGGTCCTACTAGGTCTATCCCGTTTCCCCTCCGTGGTTCCGATTCCAGAGAAAACGAACGACGCCTACCACTCCCCTAGAGGAGTGCCCCGTTTCTCCATCTTTACGACGAGAGGGTCTTATTTCGGAGGCTTTCGCAGGGACCGGCAAAAATGCCTGCTCCTGTGCTCGCAACATGCCCCCTCTGGAAGCGGACACACCGGAAGAGACGGCGATAGACCGTTCGGACTACTTACACGGCCGGCCACTTGCTTGTACAAGAAGCAGTGGTGACCGGACCGAGGAACGAGGAAGCGAGCAAAATTAAGCTAAAGATTGGATAATTGCTTGGCAGATCACACCCTTAAAACTAACTTATTCTAACTGCAGAGATAGAAGGAATCAATGTTCCTTCGATCTCCTCGTTTAATTCTGCCGAGCAATTACATTATGAAAAAATTAGGCAAAATTGGGAAAGACGCGACACGAACCGTGCAGTTGTTCCTACTAGGTCGGTCCCGTTTCCCCTCAGTGGGCCCGATTCTCAAGGATATGCGCGACGCCGTCCACTCCTCTAGAGGAGTGCCCCGTTTCTCCCAACTCCGCAGCCAGGAGCCACGCAGAGCGTGGACCTGACTCACAGAGGATGACGAAGAGAGGGTCTTATGATGGATCAAGGGCTTCCGCAGGGACCGGTGCGAACACCTGCCCCTGTGTCCGCAGCATATACTCTCTCAAAGCGGACGCACCAGAAGAGACGGCGATCGAGCGTTCGGTCCACCTTCACGGCCGGTCACTTGCTTATGCAACAAGCAGAGGTGGCCGGACTGAGATACGAGTAAGCGAGCAAAAAGAAGCTAAAGATTGGATAATTGCTCGGCAGATCACAGATATCCGTACATGGTGACCTTAAAACTAACTTAGTCTATACTTAGAATTAACAATCCCGCGGAGGATGCAATGCATCAGTCCTCTTCGTTCTTCGTTCTTCGTTTTCCGATACATTTAAGAGAATGTATCTAAGAAAAACCTAAGAGAAACCTAAAGTCAAGGCATAATAGAAAATAGAAATGAATTTGGTTAGTGGAAAAAAAATAAACATGGAAAAACAAGTAGAAATTAAAATCAGAGAACAAATGAAATGAATTAGACAAAGAAACAAATTAAAAAAAAAAGAAAGGATTGAGAGAGGGGTCGCCAGTACTGACCACCGCCTACCGGTGGCCAGTACCGGTTGCCAAGGTGGGGGGTCCTCCTTCCATAAACCTAAAACGAAGAGATGCGTCCACCTCGGAGACTCCAGGAACAATGAAATTTTAAACAACCGGCGGCTCCTTATATACCCACCGCAAGGTCACTTACCAGTGACTTACCGTTACTTCCACTGTCTTTGTTCGATTTAATCGAACATTTCAACAAATTGATGGCTTTTTAGCCATTATTTATACGAGAACATTATTAATCATTGTTTAATCTACGGTCCTACGACGGTTGTTAATAAACATGATAAATAAACATCAAGATATTGCGAAATCTACGAAGGCGAACGGTTTCGGTGAATGTTTGTTCATTTCCGCGATTGTTACTAACATTTATGCATGTTCCCAATATGGATCGAACAATGTGCATCTTATTTATGTATTGCAAGTAATTAAGAAACTTATAGAAATTGATTTAGATCGAGGCTCGATGTTAAAATGTGTTTCTTAATGTTTCAAAGCATGGAAAGTAACAATTGTTTATTAGATACATTAATTTAACATTTGTTACATTCTTATAATTTACACAATACGCATAGAAGTGGTATTTTTTACATAAAAGTGCCAAAATTCAATTAATCGCTGTTCCGGATAGAAAAATTATCGCGATGAATACGTGTGAATCGATAATCGATACGTGTAGCCTTGAGAATGTCAGTTGGATCTCAGCGAAAAATTCCTTCGCGAACAAAGAATATTTCAACGATATGATATTTTTAACCATTATTTATACTAGGACATTGTTAATAATTGTCCAAAGTATGGTCCTACGACGGTTGTTAATAAATATGATAAATAAACATCGAGATATTGCGAAATCTGCGAAGACGAACGGTTTCGGTGAATGTTTGTCCATTTTCGCGATTGTTACTAACATTTATGCATGTTCCCAATATGGATCGAACAATGTGCATCTTATTTATGTATTGCAAGTAATTAAGAAACTTATAGAAATTGATTTAGATCGAGGCTCGATGTTAAAATGTGTTTCTTAATGTTTCAAAGCATGGAAAGTAACAATTGTTTATTAGATACATTAATTTAACATTTGTTACATTCTTATAATTTACACAATACGCATAGAAGTGGTATTTTTTACATAAAAGTGCCAAAATTCAATTAATCGCTGTTCTGGATAGAAAAATTATCGCGATGAATACGTGTGAATCGATAATCGATACGTGTAGCCTTGAGAATGTCAGTTGGATCTCAGCGAAAAATTCCTTCGCGAACAAAGAATATTTCAACGATATGATATTTTTAACCATTATTTATACTAGGACATTGTTAATAATTGTCCAAAGTATGGTCCTACGACGGTTGTTAATAAATATGATAAATAAACATCGAGATATTGCGAAATCTGCGAAGACGAACGGTTTCGGTGAATGTTTGTCCATTTTCGCGATTGTTACTAACATTTATGCATGTTCCCAATATGGATCGAACAATGTGCATCTTATTTATGTATTGCAAGTAATTAAGAAACTTATAGAAATTGATTTAGATCGAGGCTCGATGTTAAAATGTGTTTCTTAATGTTTCAAAGCATGGAAAGTAACAATTGTTTATTAGATACATTAATTTAACATTTGTTACATTCTTATAATTTACACAATACGCATAAAAGTGGTATTTTTTACATAAAAGTGCCAAAATTCAATTAATCGCTGTTCTGGATAGAAAAATTATCGCGATGAATACGTGTGAATCGATAATCGATACGTGTAGCCTTGAGAATGTCAGTTGGATCTCAGCGAAAAATTCCTTCGCGAACAAAGAATATTTCAACGATATGATATTTTTAACCATTATTTATACTAGGACATTGTTAATAATTGTCCAAAGTATGGTCCTACGACGGTTGTTAATAAATATGATAAATAAACATCGAGATATTGCGAAATCTGCGAAGACGAACGGTTTCGGTGAATGTTTGTCCATTTTCGCGATTGTTACTAACATTTATGCATGTTCCCCATATTGATCGAACAATGTACATCTTATTTAGGCATCATAAATCATTAGAGAGTTTTCAGAAATTAATTGTGATCGGAAATGAAAGTAAAATATTTGTATTCATATATTTCTCGATTTGCAACCAAAATTAATCTTCATAAGGAAATTATTCATTTACAATTAAAAAAAAAATGCATTTTGTAAAACTAATATTCCCAACTTTTACAGTGCAAACCATTAATTAGTTTACAAATGTTAATTTTCATAAAAAATCGCGAAATATATGTATACCAAAATCTTAGTTAAATTTTCCCATAAAATTTAATGCACATACTGTAACATAAAAGTTCGGAACGTGCAAAAATGTTTATAACAATTGCCTAGAGACGTACACATTCGCTAAAGCCGTTCGTCTTCGCAGATTTCGCAATATCTCGATGTTTGTTTATCATATTTATTAACAACCGTCGTAGGACCATACTTTAGAAAATTATTAACAATGTCCTAGTATAAATAATGGTTAAAAATATCATATCGTTGAAATATTCTTTGTTCGCGAAGGAATTTTTCGTTGAGATCCAACTGACATTCTCAAGGCTACACGTATCGATTATCGATTCACACGTATTCATCGCGATAATTTTTCTATCCAGAACAGCGATTAATTGAATTTTGGCACTTTTATGTAAAAAATACCACTTTTATGCGTATTGTGTAAATTATAAGAATGTAACAAATGTTAAATTAATGTATCTAATAAACAATTGTTACTTTCCATGCTTTGAAACATTAAGAAACACATTTTAACATCGAGCCTCGATCTAAATCAATTTCTATAAGTTTCTTAATTACTTGCAATACATAAATAAGATGCACATTGTTCGATCCATATTGGGAACATGCATAAATGTTAGTAACAATCGCGAAAATGGACAAACATTCACCGAAACCGTTCGTCTTCGCAGATTTCGCAATATCTCGATGTTTATTTATCATATTTATTAACAACCGTCGTAGGACCATACTTTGGACAATTATTAACAATGTCCTAGTATAAATAATGGTTAAAAATATCATATCGTTGAAATATTCTTTGTTCGCGAAGGAATTTTTCGCTGAGATCCAACTGACATTCTCAAGGCTACACGTATCGATTATCGATTCACACGTATTCATCGCGATAATTTTTCTATCCAGAACAGCGATTAATTGAATTTTGGCACTTTTATGTAAAAAATACCACTTCTATGCGTATTGTGTAAATTATAAGAATGTAACAAATGTTAAATTAATGTATCTAATAAACAATTGTTACTTTCCATGCTTTGAAACATTAAGAAACACATTTTAACATCGAGCCTCGATCTAAATCAATTTCTATAAGTTTCTTAATTACTTGCAATACATAAATAAGATGCACATTGTTCGATCCATATTGGGAACATGCATAAATGTTAGTAACAATCGCGAAAATGGACAAACATTCACCGAAACCGTTCGTCTTCGCAGATTTCGCAATATCTCGATGTTTATTTATCATATTTATTAACAACCGTCGTAGGACCATACTTTGGACAATTATTAACAATGTCCTAGTATAAATAATGGTTAAAAATATCATATCGTTGAAATATTCTTTGTTCGCGAAGGAATTTTTCGCTGAGATCCAACTGACATTCTCAAGGCTACACGTATCGATTATCGATTCACACGTATTCATCGCGATAATTTTTCTATCCAGAACAGCGATTAATTGAATTTTGGCACTTTTATGTAAAAAATACCACTTCTATGCGTATTGTGTAAATTATAAGAATGTAACAAATGTTAAATTAATGTATCTAATAAACAATTGTTACTTTCCATGCTTTGAAACATTAAGAAACACATTTTAACATCGAGCCTCGATCTAAATCAATTTCTATAAGTTTCTTAATTACTTGCAATACATAAATAAGATGCACATTGTTCGATCCATATTGGGAACATGCATAAATGTTAGTAACAATCGCGGAAATGAACAAACATTCACCGAAACCGTTCGCCTTCGTAGATTTCGCAATATCTTGATGTTTATTTATCATGTTTATTAACAACCGTCGTAGGACCGTAGATTAAACAATGATTAATAATGTTCTCGTATAAATAATGGCTAAAAAGCCATCAATTTGTTGAAATGTTCGATTAAATCGAACAAAGACAGTGGAAGTAACGGTAAGTCACTGGTAAGTGACCTTGCGGTGGGTATATAAGGAGCCGCCGGTTGTTTAAAATTTCATTGTTCCTGGAGTCTCCGAGGTGGACGCATCTCTTCGTTTTAGGTTTATGGAAGGAGGACCCCCCACCTTGGCAACCGGTACTGGCCACCGGTAGGCGGTGGTCAGTACTGGCGACCCCTCTCTCAATCCTTTCTTTTTTTTTTAATTTGTTTCTTTGTCTAATTCATTTCATTTGTTCTCTGATTTTAATTTCTACTTGTTTTTCCATGTTTATTTTTTTTCCACTAACCAAATTCATTTCTATTTTCTATTATGCCTTGACTTTAGGTTTCTCTTAGGTTTTTCTTAGATACATTCTCTTAAATGTATCGGAAAACGAAGAACGAAGAACGAAGAGGACTGATGCATTGCATCCTCCGCGGGATTGTTAATTCTAAGTATAGACTAAGTTAGTTTTAAGGTCACCATGTACGGATATCTGTGATCTGCCGAGCAATTATCCAATCTTTAGCTTCTTTTTGCTCGCTTACTCGTATCTCAGTCCGGCCACCTCTGCTTGTTGCATAAGCAAGTGACCGGCCGTGAAGGTGGACCGAACGCTCGATCGCCGTCTCTTCTGGTGCGTCCGCTTTGAGAGAGTATATGCTGCGGACACAGGGGCAGGTGTTCGCACCGGTCCCTGCGGAAGCCCTTGATCCATCATAAGACCCTCTCTTCGTCATCCTCTGTGAGTCAGGTCCACGCTCTGCGTGGCTCCTGGCTGCGGAGTTGGGAGAAACGGGGCACTCCTCTAGAGGAGTGGACGGCGTCGCGCATATCCTTGAGAATCGGGCCCACTGAGGGGAAACGGGACCGACCTAGTAGGAACAACTGCACGGTTCGTGTCGCGTCTTTCCCAATTTTGCCTAATTTTTTCATAATGTAATTGCTCGGCAGAATTAAACGAGGAGATCGAAGGAACATTGATTCCTTCTATCTCTGCAGTTAGAATAAGTTAGTTTTAAGGCTGTGATCTGCCAAGCAATTATCCAATCTTTAGCTTAATTTTGCTCGCTTCCTCGTTCCTCGGTCCGGTCACCACTGCTTCTTGTACAAGCAAGTGGCCGGCCGTGTAAGTAGTCCGAACGGTCTATCGCCGTCTCTTCCGGTGTGTCCGCTTCCAGAGGGGGCATGTTGCGAGCACAGGAGCAGGCATTTTTGCCGGTCCCTGCGAAAGCCTCCGAAATAAGACCCTCTCGTCGTAAAGATGGAGAAACGGGGCACTCCTCTAGGGGAGTGGTAGGCGTCGTTCGTTTTCTCTGGAATCGGAACCACGGAGGGGAAACGGGATAGACCTAGTAGGACCAACTGCACGGTTCGTGTCGCGTCTTTCTCAATTTTGCCTAATTTTTCCATAATGTAATTCCTTGGCAGAGCTAAACGAGAAGATCGAAGGAACTTTAATTCCTTCCATCTTCTCTGTTTAGTAACTTCGTTTGTATTGCGCATCGAGGGAGATCGATGGAACTTTGATTCCATCTATCTCCCTCCGGGTCTCCGCTCGCAGCAACCTCCACGCGGTGAGACCTGGTAATCGGTAGTACTCGCGACAAACAATAGTGCTACGTCGCGGGTAGTACCGAGCGAATTGGCTGCGAGGTTAGAATAGTTAGTTAATATATAAGAAACAATTGAATATTTTAGGGAACAACATTTTTAGAATTCGTATGAAAGTTGGAGTATGATAATGAAACGATAGAATGCAATTGTATCTCCGATGTAACGATGTCTTTGAATAAATTCATTTCGAGTAACAACAGAAGCTTTCTTTATGCCTATTCTTTGCTTCCATTTCCTTAACCCGATCCTATTATGTACTCCTGATAACAAAGTTCCAAAATCAGGGAACAACTTTAGCAAAATTACAGAAATTCTTTCGAATGTTCCACTAAATTACATTTCGCGAAAATGTTTGGAAACGATGTCATTTCTAAGAATCTGCCGAATACGAGTATCTCCTCGAATATAATGTTCTCCTGATACCAAAGTCGAAAATCAGCGAAAAATTTTAGCAAAAGTTCAGAAATTCATTCGAAAATCTCACAAAATCTCAATTCGCGGAAATTCTTTGAATTTGACGTCATTTCCAAAAATCCCCGGAATAGAAATACCTTCTTGAGTATCATGTTCTCTTGTTACCAAAGCCCAAAATCGACGAGAAATCTAAAATTTATGCCTGAATTTCAACCTTTGGTATCGGGAGAACACTGTTGCCGAGGAGGTCGGCATTTCGATTCTTCAAATAGTAATCAAATGTTAAATTGATATATCTAATAGGCAATTATTAGTTTCCTTGGTTTAAAACTTTAAGAATCATCTCTTTACTTCGAAGCTCGATCAAAATTAATTGCTGTAGACGAATCAGTCATTTTTAATGCATAAATAAGATGCATATTGTAACATAAATATGTTCTTTCTTCGTTGTCCATTTATAAAATGAACATCAGACGACTTGAGGGACATTAAAGGCGAATCAGCGAGGGTTCATTGTTAGGAGGAAAGAGCTAACATGATATATTGTGCGTGACTGTTTTGCAAAATTTTTTTATAAGTGCAACCGACGATTAGGGAGTATATAGAAAGAGAAAGAATAGAACGCAGATAGACGTGAAAGAAAGTTTAATTATATCGTTCAATGCCGATTGACTGCCGAAGTTTTCTGAAATGAAAAAAAAAATGGTATTAAAATAATAATCGAATTGCGTATAAATGATTTTCAAATGGGTCTTAGGCCTTATTCAAAAACGATGGAATCTTTCTATTTAAAATAATGATAAACCGTAACAATTATATATCATCTGAAAGCAGTAATTTTGTACTATATTTTAGCAAAAGCTTCATTTAAATATCTTCAATCGTTCGAAAGTTATTAATTTATTTAGACTTTAGCTGAATCACATTTTCAGTTCTCCTTATGAAAATTTACAACGAGGATTGATGGCAATCACAGACATCTATAAAGCAGCAAAATTTGAAGTTAATTAATGAAGGGATGGATAGATGGAGAATTTATTATTTTTTAATAAGGTTCTCTATTCGCGACACTTACTAATGGCACTGATTTTCATCGAGTACTGAAAATTGAGGTCTTGACAAATGCAAAACAATTTCTTTTTTAGACGATCAGCTTCGGTCACGAATAATTTGAAATAAAATTAATATTTCGTGATTCATCTTTTCTCTCCTTCACTCTTCGAAGAATTAGTTATTAATGCATTAATAAACAGAAACAGAAGAAAAATTACCAAACTTAATGATAAATTGCAAAGATAATCTTACTTTTCGACACCCTGGTTATTCATCCATCCATTCATCTCCTCGCCGCGCCAATTTACTATCTCCCAGTGACGCGTTCGTACGAGAAATTTTAACAGCAAATATTACGCTTCAATTATTCGAATGGTACGCTATCTACGAACTAGAAAGTTTCGGTTTTCGATCGGTCAAAATCAAACACGGAGTTTCCGCTCAGCATCCTTCGACCACATCAGCAGAACGTGTTTTACGGAGTGGCGATTCCTAAATCGAGTTACAAAATAGAATTTACGGGGTCATAGCGGTCCTGTCAAAAAGCAGTTTAAAGGAGTTGAATACTGATGAGGGGTGAGCTTCCTTCGGGGATTAGTCGGATGCGTTGAACCGTTGTTACTGAAAGAGACTGACCAGGCTGAATGGTAAGAATGGGTGTGAGGAGTCCGGTTAGATTGAGCCTGGTGGCCCGACAATCATACTGTCATATAGGCGTTGATGTCCCGCATACCGAGCAGAATGCATGAGTCGCTCGGTGCATATTAATTGCATACACGTGCAGTTTCTTTGCAAATGTCCTAAAAGCGTGACAAACTGGACTATTTCTAGTATGATACGATATCCACAATGAAGCATCATGCGTAATACTATTATATATATAATAATACTGATTATAAATGAATTTTCGTCATTAACTCTAGTACGTTCCTTGGGACTCTTTCGATCCATTGTGCTGTCATAATGTATAGTTTTTGTTACAATTAAAGCTGATTATACTAGATACAATGGGGTGCTCCTATATTTTCTTAGTTCTCGCATTGTGTTATAAAACTAAGAATACGAGTTCCATACATTCGGGTCATTGTTGATCCAAAGATATTGGATTTATAATCAAACAGAAGGAATTGAACGATCGTAGGACCCTATCGGGGTTTAAAATGTCCCAACTAATGCTTATATCATATTTCTAATGCATAGATTTACTGATGAAACTGATAAAACACTTTCAATAGAAAATAGAATACATATTAGTTGAACGTAACAGTTTGGTAGTGAAAATGTTATATTCAATTGAGTTAAGTACAGTAATGATTGGGATTCATAAATACGAAAGAAAATGTTTCATGAACGATTGAGCTTCTATAAATATGTTATGAAAAGTGGTCTCCTCTATCTTAATCTCTCGAGGGTCGAATTATATCAATGAAGAATTTAATTCTGAATAAACGATAAATAATAAACGATATGTACGCATAATATGTAGTAGTACTCTCGACTAGGTTAATTTGATAATTTGATAAAGATGTATATTGGTTATTTAAAGATTGATTCACAGAATATTGATTTGTTCATCAATCTATATAGACAAGATTGTGCACGGTCTATTACCACCGCAATACCGCATACAATTTTATTATGCGCCAATTGTGTGTAAATTATTCCCACTAATTCTGTTATGGTATGAATTATTTAGATAGAAGCGCTGTTTGATGGTGTCTGGCCCCAATAAATGCGATAGCTTATTAGATGGACCAGCACCAATTGAACGTGCAATGTTTGTATAAAATTTCTATTACACAGAGTAAATCCGAGAAATCAATTAAATTGAAAATTTGAAATACAATTTGTTCGTACAAAACTGCATTTTCATGAAACTTGATTTTTAAATTTTATACGATACAATTATACAATGCAAAAGCTTCTAGCATAATATTTCATTATGTGTTAACCAGTAATAGAACATCTTTTTAAATAATACACACGATAGTACAATAATTTAAATTAAGTTTCCTGGCGAGGTCCAAAAAATGCGAACGAAACGTTGAATTCATGTGCTCGATCAATTACACAATTTTTTTTGTTCAGAAAAAATTGACCAACAATTTTTTTCCCTGACAATTTTATTAACGAATACATAACTCGAGCAAAATATTACCGGATTTATCACTGTAATAAATAAACGTAGTACCTCTGAAAAAATGTTCCCATTTCCAAGAAATATGAACACTGAATCTAGATTATTACTATTTTCTAACTATAAGTTAGAGCTACTTAAAACAGATGACAATGTTCCACTGTCGATGTTCACGAACACCAACGCGAGTAGAAATAATGAATAATGGTCAGACACGTTACTCGATTCGTACTCAGCCACATGCATACTCTAGAAATTTTCAAACTCGATTTTATCGAAAGCGAAGCTGCAAATGGAAAAATTTTACTGGAAATTTTCAATTTATTTTTGCATGGAGAATCACCCCTTTCCGATTTTACTACGATTCCTACCTCATCCAGTCTATAATCCACAACGCGGGGTTTGGTTGTGCCTGACCGCAGTAAATGCGATAATCCGAAAACGGACAACCACCAATCGAACGTGCAATTTTTACACTCGATTAGGATGTGCGAAATTGTTAAAAGGGATATAATATCCCAACACCCCCAGTAACGTAGAAACATTTACAATTTGATCGAAATTCGTAAATTACACGGTCAATGTATTATTTGATATAATGGTTAACCTCTCGAATTATTCGAAAGTGTACATATGTGCATAAATCAATATCGGTAGAAGTTATACTTAATTAATTGAGTGAGTGTGAAGATAGGTTTTGGATAAAAAAAAAACCCTGTTTTCGTTCAATATTTCAATACCTATGTTTGTTGAAAGGACGTTACTCTTTAAACGAGTCAGTTTATTTTATAAAACGTTGTTTGTTCATGTCGTGTGCGACATCCGTTGAATACTAATAAATGGTGTGTATAAAATTGATCAATGTTTAATGACTGTTAAATTGGAAAGTCACGCGTACGTTGCCAGTCAGTATATTTTAAACGTTTAAATTTTTTAACATGCAGCAAGGCACATGTTCCGCGATCAATTAAATATGCGTTTGTCATTAGCAATGTACGAATTTTAATTAAATGCACGTTGACGTTATGCGAATCAAGAGGTACAATTTAATCGAACGTAATATTGTAATAATAGAGCATTCTTTTACTATGGAATTCTTAATTCAGTATTCCAAGTCTCTTAAATTATATTGTTTAAAAAATTGGAAAGATGTATAAATTTAGTATAAAACTGCCATGAAAGATAAAGTATAAGTTATAATACCGATGAAATAAGCTGTAAACATGTTTCTTTATATTATACATACTATATATACAATATCCAAGAGTCCCAGAAAATATTGAGTATTTAAAAACTTTAGTTCATTATGTCAGAATTACAATACAAAGTAATTTTAAGCAACAAAATACGTTCCACGATAATCTATGATCTTTTGCTATTGTTCTATAAATTGTTATATTCGTGTTTAATACTGTATTTGCACAGACACTATATACTACCTTGACTACCTCGACATATAGTATCTACGTTTGACGTCATCATTATTGATTAATTGACTAATCGCTTAGAAAAATTGATAAGTTTTAATTATAGAATTACAGTTATCTTTCTAATAATGACGCAAAAATACCGAAACTTTAATTTTCTTAATCTCTAATATTATTAACTGTGTATTTGAAGAAAATAAGGAAAGCTCTACGCACGAGTAGACGTAGAAAAATAATTTTAATAACAAATAGAATTAACATTAGGCTCAATGTCTTGTCTTCCATTCTACTTTGTCTCTGGAATTGTAACCACTGTACTTAATCGATCAATTCGTCGAAGATATGATTATGCCTAACAATAATTAAAATATTAGACTTAACGACGTACTCTTGTTCGCGTATCTAAACAATTGTCTCAAAACATTCTATCCATATTTCTCGAAGCTTGAACGCATTACATATTTTTCAAACGTTATATTTTCCCATCTTCGTTCACCAGTTAACTCAATAACTGCCCCACACCGATAACACCTAATGAAATAACGGCAGAAATTTGCAATTGCTAACTAGCTGACTGTGTTACGATGGCCGATGTTCATTACAACGTTGTACGTGCATTACCACTCCATCGAGCGCGTTAATTTCAACAATAATTCTGCGTAATCGAGCTGGAAATTTTGCAGAAATATCGCAAGCTGAGGCTGCCTACCATCGATGCACAGGGTAATCATATGCACAAACTTGCATGCCATTCATGTACATGCACATCTGATCGTGCATGCGAATGCACGCCGCTAGACGTGCTTACGGAAACAATCTCGGAATTGGCGTTGGCGTGGCAGGACAGTTTGTATCGCATTATTCGCGGCGAAGAGCCGTGTAGGATTGTATTGTGCGTCAAGGATTACCGATTCTCGGTCTCGAGCATGAAATTAACAATTAGAGAACCAGGCCGAAAGAGCCAGCGTGCTCCCCGCAATTGCAGATATTAGTGGAACCGAGAGAGATTTTACGGTATCAAAGTTTCCCATGTTCGTGTTATTTTCAAGTTATCGGCCGAAATTTCTGCCACGTGTTACCATTATAACCTTTGCAAGGTGAACGACCATAAAACTTTTCATTCGTTGATTGTAGAAAAAAGAAAAAGAATGTTTAAAACAAGGTACGTTCTGGCCGATGAAACTCGCATCTGATAAACGAGTTCAATTTTATGTATGTGCTACGTGTACTATATTCGAAAATATGTGTCGTTGCATTTTTTAAGTGGTAGTATAGAATACATTTTACTGTATTATATTACAATCGATGAGAAATTAATTCAATGATATGTCGTAGTATGACATCCAAATAATAATCTTTGGCTACTGAAGCGACAGACTGCTACAATTTGATAGGAATTTTGCACTCGAATGAGTACGTTATAAGAACTAATGAAAGTAAACTAATCTGATACTTTGACAAACTTTTTTCTATGTACCGAGGGTAGAGTTTATTTGAACAATGTCATCACGTTATAAGGTATCATTGAATCATCTTGATGTTCTCAAGTCTTCTAACGATTACATATCATGTTTCCAATATTTTTTCCTAAAATCAATAAATGAAACATCATTTTAGGTGGCAGTTTGTAGTGGAAAAATTATATGCTATTTAACCGAAACGTTTTACTTTATTTAAGATTGATTACTCCAAATAGTAAAAGCTTAACTTGTAGAAATCATTTCGGAAAAAATTTGTATACTTTTTCAATAAATTGAATCGATTTATTTCTTATATACATATTTAAATTCGCAAGAACTGCTCACGATCAATAATAATTTATTCTGTTTGTTACAGCTTGTTTAACGAACTTTTGTCCCCGACAAATGCAATGATTCTTTTTATCGTTTTTCTGCATACCTAATTAATAATTTTTTGGTATTTGTGTACAGTTTGTCCCAAAAAGTAAAATACCAACTTCGTATTCCTGGAAAACAATTTCTGATGAAAGAGTCCAACTGTCTGGTGTGAAATGAAATATTTATCACTCGTATTTCGTTCGAATTTTACTCAAACGCGTACAAATCAACCGAAGGAAAGAGAAATTCACTTTCACCGGATGTGAAGAACGAGGATTCGGTACGGCTCGAAGCGAGGAACTTTCAAGGAGACTAATGAATGTAAATAACCACGTATCATTTCTCCATTGTTCGCGAATCGGTGGCTGCCGAAGCGAAAACTGATTACGCGTAGCTATCTGAATAAACGAGATAAAAGGTCCATCGGTAGTCGTGTAATCCGATTGAATGGAATCAAAAAATCGATCCGTGATATTGCTGCGCTTCGCTTTGACAGTTTAACGTTTTTTTTTCTCTACCCGTTTCCCCTTCTTCCTTTCCCAGAAAGCAACAAAAAAAAAAAAAAAAAAAAAAAATACAACAATCGGTTAGGGTAACGGGCATGACACTCTAAGTCTCGATGGGCGATATCGTAAACAAAGTGCATTAACAGAGATTGGTTTTGCACGCAGTTACGCCCCCTCGCGAGCACGTATGTCGAAACAGTTGTCAGGAAATGGCGTCAGGACGCGGAGATGTAACATCCAACTCGCGAAGGGACGCGGTTGGTCTGGAATCGCTTCGAAATAAATTCAACGCCGCGCCTGGCTTAACTTTATTGGTAGACACGACGATGCGGCGTGATTGGCCGGATTATTTTAAAATTCGCATCGACGTAGAATTGAAAAACGCAACGTCGGCGGAGAAATTGCGCGCGCTTACAAAGAAATTGTAAATATTTTTATACAATTCATTCATTTACTTCGAATAAATCGCATAATTCAAACATATTTTCCTTCGATACCGAAGCAAATAACAAATGGAATTCAATGTTACCTGGGTTGATTTGTATACTCAAAAGTATGACACGTGTAGTTGCTAGAAATATTAAGTCCTATATAAGTCCTATATATAAGTCCTAAACTTGCATAATAGTGATATAAATTGAGCGAACGTGACACAACGATCGAAAAAGTAAAATCATACATATGGTGTAACAGCGGCCAATAACTGCTGGTGGCCGAAATCACACATGCATACAGCAGCCATGGTTAAGCGTACGATACTGCATCTACATGCAGATATATAGTCATGGGATTGAAAGCATCTCGAGCCACCTTGAGTCAAGGAACTGCACTCAAGATATTTCGAAACGTTTTGCAATACCGATACGATTGAATAATTTAAATATTTGTTCAATCCTCGGAAATCTTGAATACCTTGAATATTTCAAAATTGTTAATCTTCTGAATAATCGTGTTTGGTCTCAGTTGGAAGTATCATATAAATCGCCACCTACCCCGCTTTCATGCAAGTTGACCGTCCCAATCTCGTCACTTACAAGCAAGAATTACTGCAAGTCATTGTTTATTGTGTACTACAATTCATTCTTAGTTCGTCTTCAAAAAGGTTCCGTAAATACGTACGATCACGCGAAGTTAAGAATTTATGTGCACGAAGCCAGTGTACATTTCCAAAGCATCGTGTTATGTAATTCGCAGAGAAACGAGGAAGGAAGGCGGTTCTACCAACATGTAACCAACTCGATCTAACGAACTTTGATCGTTTCAAGCTTTGACTAATTTCACTCGTTAATTACAAGTTTTACATTTGAATTTAACAGGTATCCCTTTGCCCTTTCAAGCGTTACCTATGACTTTCCCTTCAAGACCAACCACGGAAAACTGTCCTAAGACTGTTTAACAGGGCTGGGACCCGTAACTGTTAATTACTCCATAAACCGATAGAAAACGAGGGTGGAAACGATGAACGCAGTTGGGATAAGGTGGAGAGCTGGATTTCTAAATGTTCTTCGCGATTGTTGAATAATTTTTCTCGGTCGACAAAGCAGTGTTTTTCGAACTGCGAGTTACGACCCGATGGGTCGTGAAATCGATATTGTTTGCAACGACCGAAAAAGATAGAATAGAAATTTTCAATATACATCGCTATAGAATAGAAATTTCCGATATACACCGCTATAGAACAGAAATCTTTGATGTACATCGTTGTAGAATAGAAATTTTCGGTCGATAAACCGATCGTTGCAACGCAACAACGATGCAAAGAACGGTGCACATCTATGTGTGCAGTGTCGTAATGGTAACGTAGCACAAATCTGCTAACGTACACGGTGTTATCGTATCTAAATAAGGTAAGACCCTGTACAAACTCTCGCTTTAAGTCGCCTATATTGGATCTTGATCGCTCTTGTTACAGAACAAGCATGCCAGTCTTCATTTTCTTGCAAGCTTTGATGCTCACGTCCCAAATAAGTTTTTGGAAAATAGCACTATCATCTGGCTACTGTCAGGACATGTCTTGACATCGACATCGTCTCGATATTCGCAGACATTATTGATCGATCATTGTAGCGTACAATTTTATTAAGACTCGAGTCGTCAAAATTTATAAAAATATGTCACAAGTTTGGGCAATCTTCGAAGCTTTGACATTTAAGTCAAGTCACTGTATTGGTAGACAATATAAGAAAATTATGTATGCATTTATATTGGTAGACAATATAAGAAAATTATGTACGCATTTATATTGGTAGACAACATAAGAAAATTATGTATGCATTTAAAGTGGCAGCCATAAAACTAGAAAGCTCAAAATGAGTACAAATGCTACCTTCTTCGGACTATTTACAATTATTTATTTATTTATTCGTATTAAATTAATTAACTATGATCCGAAAGGAATAGTACAGCTGTCGAAATTAATATCCGATTTTTTTATACTTTTAAGAACTATCAATTGGTTTCATTAATCCAGTTCCATACAAATCAGGATTTCTAAACATCAAAAACTTTTTAAACACTTTATTTTAAAGATTTCTTATTTTTGAACAATTAATTCTGTAGATTATCTTAAATATTTAGAGCGATGAAAACTGTTGACGAAAAATTACTCAAATTGGCAAACTAAGTCGCTATAGTTCCCCGACTGAACAGTATAACTCTCTTCTTACGAACAATGAAAATATTTAAGAATTCTAAAATTACTAATCATCGATAGGTTCATTCCTTTCGGTAAACTAATGAAAAATAATGATAATTCTAAATGAAAAATATATCGTTATTTCTCTCGTTCGATCGTTTGGAATGTAATTTTTCTTGCAAACTCGATCAGGAAGCTATTAAAGTTCTAATAACGTTTCCGTAATTTATATTAAGGATCGTCACTTTTACGGATGCCGTGTTTTAGAGAAAAATTTATCAACGGCAGATTCTCAGTTACACCGAAGCGGCTGCGATAATACGGTATAGTTATCGCACAATGTGATTTATGACGCCATTATACGAAAACGGATCGGTTCGCTGGTATCCGCGCGACGTTATCATCGTAAAGTAGCAATAAAAATTTATTGGCATGCTCTTCCGAAGGTTGCTAACGGGGCCGATGCAAAATAACAACTTTAGATCCTTCGTTATTCATCATCCTTTTGCAAGATTGGTCCCTCTATTTATCAGTATACTCCATTACACGTATAAACGCGGGGTGTGGCAAAAATTGTGGTATAAATGAAAACAGAGGTACTTGGTTCATGAATAAGTCAGAAGCACCGCATCTACACTTACTGACAAAAGTCAAGTAACGAAGCAGTTATTCATTACTTCGTTTATTCTTTTGAACGTATAGTTGGCTGTGAAAAGTACAGAGGACTTCTTCGTGCTACCTCGTAGAAACACAAGAATATGAGCCAAATCGATATTAATTTTATAAATATGCAAACATAAGATCAACGCTACTCCAAATTCACGATAATCGTGAAACGTTTTTGTATTCAGAAATTGAATGCATCTTATTGTTAACAAGAAAAGAATCACAAGTTTTTTTATTATAATTTCTGATTTAGATCACTTGAGATAAATTCGATCTTATAATGGTCAAAAATACTTCTTTCGTATAACTGCAAAGATGTGCGTACATTTTAGTGTGTACCATGATTTTTATTGCAGTCGATACTTCGGTGAAAACCTAAAATCATTCCCTATATGCGTCGAACAGTTTACTCTCTGGAAATATTTATTCGAAGAATTCGTTGGGAAAAGTTACTTCGATCTGGCGATGTACGGACGATGTGATGCGAATGTTAAGAGGCGCAACGTTTCACCGTAATCTTTTTCACTTATCGCTTCTTCATTTTTTATGAACCCTCCTATCATAAAACTCCGAAAATTCTAAGCTGCATCCGCTAGAAGATTTCTCTTATTTGTGTTAAAGAAAGATATACGATACAAGGAGTATAAGAAGTAGAAACGAAACAATTATATAAATATTTTGACAATGATTTCTTAATATGCATACATTTATTACAGAAATTAATTCGTGTAATAAAATACCGATCCAAAGATGGTTGCAAATACTATCGTAAAAAATATAAATCTAATTCTGTTATTGCACGATTCAATAAAATTGTATAAAATATTATCACGAAATTTATGTTACGAATAGTTTCGATAAACAAACAAATCCTGAAACGTGCCGTACAATATTAAGAAGAGAGAACTTTCGTGATCGAGTTTCCCTGAGGAAATCTTTTATTAGCAGAGTGAATAGCACAAAGCCGATAAACTTTGCGAAACAATATGTAGATGAAGAGCTTTCACCTGGAAACCGGTCCTAGATCTAGACGAAAGCGAATTCGATATATTTTTCAATTCTAAGCGAGCCCGCTATGGTGTGGGAGAAACAAAATGCAAAGCTTAACTTGAAAAATGTAAAGCTAACCATGAAACATGGAAACGGTGGCGTGCACGTAGGTAGTTGGAACATTTAGTATTTACCGATTGTAGTTTTCGACAAAATGTAGCCAGTAGTAGGATGTTTTGTGCCAAAATCTAGCACTAAATGCAACAAAGATAAAAATAAAATTAACGATACAGTTATTTTTTCTAAACTAACTATACCAAACACGCGGACCACTTTGAAAAGTAATAGTTATTAGTCACACAATGTACTATAAATGTTGACTCTACCTTCTCAAAATCCAGATTTAAATTCTACTGAACACTTACTAGCACAAATTAGAAGAAGATTATACGCAATTTTTAATATTATTTTATTTACAGGCTGTTGAAACAATATAGAACAATATTACTGGTATTAAAGGAGCTTATTGAAAAGTAACGAAATTCCTCCCTATGAATTTGCTTTGAATCTTGCAAATTTGGGGATATATTGTATATAGTCGTCATCAATCCCCAGTGTAAATTCTCCCCTAAATCTACGCGAGGCAAAGCAAGAGAGGATGAAAGTGCCGCTCAGCGAAAAACGAAATAAATTAATAATTTTCGAACGATTGAATGTATTAAAAGACTTCCACGAAAAAAATTCTGACAAATAATGATTGCTTCTATATGACATAAAGTTTTGACAGGTTGTTTTTATTTTACACGAATTACGTCTCGTTTCTTCGATTTGTGTATAGCAAAACATACATTCTTCGAATTAAAAAAGAAACTATCTCAATCGTTTCAAATGACATATGTAAGTCGAATTGGAGTAAAATGTGTGGGTTACGAGTTTAACGTTTAATTCGAACCGTGTTTCGCACTCGCAATAACGAAGTTCACGCGAAAGCATACCGTGAAATAGGAATAGTATTACAATTAGTTCTAATACGTTTTGTAGAGTACTTGTGAGATTTGTTAACCAAGTAATAGCATGAATCATGTGTCGAAAAAATCTTAAAGCATAATTATCTTCAGATTTTTATTTCACCGTGTAACGTTACATTCGTGTACTCGTATTTTTAAATTTCTTTGCAGGTGATTTTGTGTGCGCAAAAATATACATCCAACATTTAGTCAATGATGAAAATGTGATGTATAAAATCATTGAAGAACTTTATATAATTAAAGAAGATTAATTTACGAGTATCATTAATTGTTTATTTTGACAATTGTCCACGAATATTGTAGGCAAAGACATCGTTAATAATTGAGTAATTTAAACAAAAAGTTTGAAACAAGTCAAATAGATACCTTTGGTAATTTTAGTGTTAATCATTTTGTTTCCCCTAGTTGTGTTCCAACTCCTTTGGGTCCTACAAATCCGATGTGCTAAAATATGAAATTTGGGAAAGATTATAGTAAGCATATGATTAACATTGTTTATTATTCATGAAATGAATTTGTGATTAGTCATTGAATGTACAATTCACGGTACATAATAATGACGGTTACATCAAATTGGAAAATAAATATAGTATTATAGATAACATTACTTATTATTGGGGCAATAATATTGTAATATTTGCACAAATACTACATCTTCGTATATATTAGTTTATTATAAAGATGTTAAGGACAGACTTTCGTAGATTTTTACATTACGTTTGTTGTTTTTCACTGCTGTTCCCAGATAAGGTTCAACTTCTATTATTGCATTTAGAATATTTACAAAAGGGGAAGCTTTGTCAGGTTTTTCCGATGAAAATGAGTTGAAAGATGATTTCATCCAAATTATTTTTAATTACTGTTCTTTGAATATAATGTAATTGACCTTACAATTAAATATCTTCAAAGGTAAAATTAAGCAGGAGAAAAACCAAAATATACTAATTATTAAAACCCAATTAATTAAACAATGTTCTTCATATTTTAACTTAAATATTTAAATGCATGTATCTTTAATATATTATTGTAGGACTAATAGCGTAATAACTATGCTATAATATTTGTTGCTTTAAAATATATGTGGAGTAACATATAAATTTTAAAAGCTGTAAAAGCGTACAAAGATGACTTGAAAGCGTCTTTTAATTTAAAGTCTTTTTATATTACGTATCTTCCATTGAAGTCATTCGCAATTTGTCCGAGTACACGCTTTGGTTCATGATCGTTTTTTCGGTACAAAATGTAATGAAAAGTCAAAAGTTTCTATCGTAAAAACCGTTGGGAAGATTTCCTGTTTAATGCTTCTTGAGGGCAAGGAGGTTTTAAAGGCAACGGGCAAAGTTTTTGCACGCTTTCTTTCATTTTAATGGCTCTTCCTGATTTATGTCTTTATCGAGAAAAGAAAATTTCATCAGAATGGATATTCATAAGCCATATTTAATCGTCTCGTAATGCGTAAGGTAATGCAATAATACGTAATTCTGTAAGAAACAATGTGAAAACTTTACAACGGGAAATTTAAATACGATTGATATATCTCAACGAGAAAGAGATCCTCAGTAACAATTGGTTGTGTTTTTAATGTTATAATACATTATTCGATTTTCGCTTATAATAGTGAACAATAAAAAGCACTTGATTTACATTAGTTCTTTCTGAAATATAAATACACTTCAAGGGTTTTAGCACGAATCGTAGAAAATCGTAACATCTTGCTTTTAGTATTACATTAGTTTTTATTTTACAAATCGTAGTTTAATCCTGTTATACGTAGAATGATGAGAATTATTAATTTCCAGATACAGTATTCCGTTTACGAGAAGAGCATAGCCAAAGAAAAATAGATCTCATTAATGAACCTTCTAATCAGTAAAACAATTATGCGAATTATCCATTTCTTTGCCTGCAGATTCAAATGAATAAAATATTATTTTCTTCTATTTTCTTCTTTGTTCGATACATCGAACTTTGAATAACTAGACCTAATATTTATTAACATATAGCATATTACTGTATCATCTTTCTACGCATATCGAGCGTATAAAGCAGCTTATAATAAAACAAAATAAAGCTGCCAATTTCACCGGTCTATAATGAAAAGTGAAAACAAAAAAGAAGTCGAGGACATTTCCCAATGTCGTGCGTGGAACAGGTAAAACTTCCAGAAGGAAAATTGTGTAAATGTTATAAATGTTTTTCGAAACGTATTCGAACCTGAGTCATTTTTGTCAAGACTAGAAGTGGGCAATGTTTGAATTCTTGATTCCTAACCTTTTATCCAGCGGCTTCCACTTGAGAACGTTTTCCTGATATATGATGACGTCCTAAGTAGTCTTATCCATCAGCCATTTACCGCCACGGTAAACCTCGCTTGACTTGAGCTCAATGCGATGGAATCGCTGTTATTTGTTCTCGCCGCTGGTTCTGACGTAGGTCATTCACGACCTAAATCCTATTTTCGGCGAGATTTTTCCTAACGTCTACGTTAGAAGAATTCCTAACTTCTAAAATACAGCGATTCAATGTTTGTACTTTCAATTACACCTTGAATTGATTCTATAAAGTTAGCTATAAAAATTAGTAACATATACGAACAAGTGGAAGTCACTTGTACAAATACAAATACCTGTTTAATGTAACGATATAAAATTCGTGTAAATCCAATATTGAAAATTAATTACCACATGTTCTGCAAAGTGATTATCATATAATTTGTCTATTAAAAAAAACCTACAAATTTTACGAGTCTATAACAAAGAGAAAATAAAATCAAATAATGATCTTGTTCCAAAAACAAATTAAATTGGACAACATTCATCTTTGTACGTGTCATGGATGTCAAATAAAGGGCCCACTATGTTTTCCAAAATAATTTTATTCGTACTCGTTCACTTTCGTACTCTTTCCAGAGTACTCTTTCTTATATCTCTCGATATAAGATCCTCCTATGCGCTAGCATCTGTTTCAATCGCTTCTGCGCTTATCTTCGCACACATATAACCAGTAAGGGGGATTTTATGGTAACTCTTTGGTGTTTTCCGATCAGAAATATACAATTTATGACAGCAAGTTGTGCACTGGCTACAGCCTGTCTCAAGAACTATAAAACACAATTACCTACTCTATAACAGACCCTGTTTTCAAGCAACATACGTGAAAGTTTCATTCCACGGTGGGTGAGGAACGTTCTCTTGCGTGCAGGTGCATCGTGCGATAAACGCTACTATGAATAAGGAAATGAACGTCGACATAAAATACTGTTTGCTACAATTGACTCTCGATGACATTCAATGTGTGTCAAAAGAGCAGATCTCATGAACAGTTCCTGTTTGGAGATTATTATATTCGTCTTGACACTGACAATCGGTATATAATTAGAAAACCATTTGGAATTTTATTTGAAAAATCGCATATTCAGGAAACAGCTTCACGTAAAAAGGTTCCGTGTACACCGAGCAGTCATAATTTTTCGCGTTTCAAGGGAATGCGACACATTAAACGTATTCTAGTTGCAGCTTGGCTGAAATGTTAGATGACGCCACTGCAGCGACTCGACAGAAGTGCGCAGATGCACCATTCCGCCAGTCGTGTATCCAGCGTCTTAAATCTTCTAAACATTTTATCTACACACGACTAACTGTTGCGCAACGAGTCACATGGATTGTTATAAAGTAGCACTATTCTATCAATAGCTATGGAACAGTTATAAATTGAAATGAATTATAAACTCTAGAATTCAAATATCATTTACCAAGTATCGTTGCATTGAGAGAACGATTTCGAGTTCACATAATTCAGACGACTGTTTATAAAGCAAGGACAATACTAAAAATAATAAAAATACCAGAATTGATCAGGTTATCAAAGACTCGCTGATTATTTTACGCGAAGAACCGAAACTATAAGTCACTGTGTGATGTCGCTATCGTATATAAGAATGTCAGTCAAACGTTCATGCAAGAATCGATGCTTTGGTTCGGTCTCCACTTTTGGTGAACAATTATATCTTGACAAATGGTCTCGTTGTTCCAAAAGAAAGTAAACAGGTCAACTGTCCGAAAAGAACTACGGCGCCATCGTAGCTCTCGTCTGTCATTGCAGTTGTTATTTACGACATGCTTGTCGCCTCTGTAATCTTAGATCATGACTGTTTCTTTGATTGACACGATGTATTTATTCATCACATTATAAATTTCCCTTTTCTTCCGGTTGTGTATTTTCGATTCGTGGAATATTGTTAAGAACTGCGAAAGCAGATTAAATACTTCAACAATTTAGAACGTTAGATAACATTCTGGTAAAAAACACCAAACTTCCAAAGAAGAGATCGTAAAAGCATCATGGATTGTAAAATAATAAAGGTTATTTCGAGGTTTTTTAGTAAAAAAAATATATATCTTCCGACTTGTAATGCGATTTAATAAATGATGAAATAAAAAATGAATAAAATTAAATTAAATTAAATATATGTATGTAAATTTTAGTATTCGATAATAAATTATTACGAGTCTATTTGCACACGCATTTTATTATACGTACTGTATTCATCGTAATATTCAAATTTTGAGAAATGATTATACCATATCTTTCCAGTCTTCAGTTATATGTATACCTATGCATATAATGATGATAGCTGAAGCCATTCGATAATCCCACGTTATATAACCGGTACCCATATCGAACTTCGCTAGCATGAAATCCCGATAGGTAATATCAGGTTAGGTTTGGAATTACGCTTTTTGGACTTTATCAAGGAATTTAAGATTACATTCTTCAGTCACCTCCAGGCACCTCATATTTGATAGTGCGTTTGTAAATTCTGTGAATAGTAAATTATTAGAATAGAGTTCCAGAAGCAATCAATCAGACTGTATTTTTTTCAATAATATTGTTACCTGAAATTGTACTCCAACAAAAAGGTAAAAAGTTTCTTTGAATTTATAATCTGATTTAAAATTGTGTATCTTAACAAACGACCCTATTTCACTTCTATTTTATTTTATTGTGATTGTACAGTGCTTTATTTTTCAAGATGTGAATTACGGAAGAAAACTTGTTTGTCCATCTAAAGATGAAGCTCGTATAAAATTTACTCAACACAAGTATTTCGATCAAGAATTAAAAGATACATTATAATCAGAATACGTAATATTTGTTAGTAAATTATTACACATCGTTCATTCAACTTACCTAAAAGGTTACAATTTATTATACAGTTATCGACGAGAGCCTAACCTGCGGTATGCGTACGGAAAGATTGGGATTGGAATTATGACAGGTCTTATTCGTTCAGAAGCCATTTCCTCAGGTGCATACGGGGCGAATATACATACATACATCCTGTTCGATTCGCCATAACTCCAGACATATTCTCGCGCGCCTACTGTACATTAAAATTGATCTCAAAATTGACGAAAAGCATAAGCTACGCATAAAGATTTCGATTCAAGGTATCAGAAAGGCTGCAATCATACTATACATTTATTGACAAGACATCTGTAGCATTGAATTCACTCGTATGTATCTCTATTATATGTACATTCAGTTTTAGAAGTTTATATAGATCTATTTTTACAATACAAGAAACTTAAGTAATCTATAAATATACACTAGTATAAGACTACTTATATTTACGAGGAAAAGAATCAAATATTTATATAACGAATTATCGAATACTCTGTAACGTTGAACATTTATAGAATATACTTGAACTTATACGACTGACTGTGCTAGCGAGACAATCAAACCTGTCAGATATTATGACCTTTCACCAATTTATTGGAACAATGGGGAAATTGTTATTTGAACATTCTTGATTCTACAGGTGTCGAATCGTTTTTATAATTAACCAATTAACAGTCCAACAATGCGGGCGAATTTCCATTACAAAAAGTCGATCATGAGATTCGCCTTTCCAGCTCACTTTCCACTTAATGGTTAATATAATAGTTTTATTTATGTTTTAGTGAAAAATCTGTAAACTTAGAAGAATGTCTGACATACATTTTTCTATTTTTCAATTTTTTCAATTCTCTTCAAATATTGGAAAATAGATATAATACTTTTATCAAGTTGTCTTTCAAATATCCTTCAAATTTGAAACATAAATTTAGTGTTTAAAAATTTTGGGTTGTAAAGATTGTCCAACACTCGATTGTACCATAAAATGACGCAAACGCACTATCTCTGCTACAAATTAATATAATAGAGTTACGTTGAAATTTAGATACGCTTGTAAGGAAAATTCGTTACTATGGTTTATTGAAAAACTATGACAAACAAGAATTCAACGATATGTAGATCAAGCTGGCTTAGATGTATCTGTCGAAAGTGTCCTTATAACGGATCGAAGGCCAAAGTATATCCGTTTTAGGCTCGGTATAGGAAATAAAAGAAAGTCACCAGAGGTAAGAAATCGTTATGGGGGTAAAAGATAGGTTGTCAGAAAATGGACATGAAAAATTCCAGAAACTGAACGTGTCTGGCATTTCAAGTGTCCTGCGCGTGGCGGTTTATGGTGTGTCCTGCGCCAAGACTTGTGCGTCCTGTTTCGCGATATTTCACAGATTCTTTTAATGTACCCTCTTTTGCGTATGTCGTCCACATTAGTATATACCATAAATACGTCAAATTCACAGTCTAGTTACACGTATTGTGCAAAGCTGAGAAGTTGATCTCTGGAAAAAATTACGAATCGTATATCACATTTCCTTCACACATGGTACTACATTCTCCTTATTCCGGGATTCATCTTTCCAGCTCTCAGTTATATAGAATAGGAAGTTATGGTATAGAGTGATCCCTTGTACGAAAATGAATCGAAATTCTGGGATAAAATTGTTCGATAGGAGTCTCCGTTTTCGAAAGGATCGATTTTGAACATCCCTCGGATATACGTGCGTTCATGGCTGTCTATTCATTATTATTTCCACTTGTAATGAGATTTGTAAACAATAAATGCAGTATTACATTTTTTTTAACTGGATGTAGCTACAGTAGTAGTACCTGGTTATATAAAATTCGATTGTTGCCTTCGGGGCAGGTACTCTATTCCACGAATCAACCTTTTTCATCTCGGTTTGAAGCCCAATCCCGGCCGACAAGAAAAGTCAATAGAATTCAACGAGAACGAACGAGATTGGGCAACAACGCGAATGAGTAATCAATCATTCACTAATGAAAATTAAAATTATGTTATTTTCAAGTACATCTCGATGAAAATATTACTAATGGATCGATGAAGTTTCCTCGGCAAAAATGAGTCCAAACACCACATCCTTCGGGTTATATTTAATTAAATATTAAAAAAATAGTATATATTTAAAAAATAATACTGTTATCATGATACAATAATGAGTACAAAAATTTTAGTCTTTGTCAGTGAACGAACTTGTCTGAAAGAACATAAATGGTAGGGATGATTCCATTTCATTCAACCGAGGAATAAATTATTTAATATAAGCAGTAATTACAGTAGTCGTACGATAAAAAAATATATAATAAATATTACCATAAAGATACACTAATACACACGTAATGAATTTTCCAATTCAATTTTCTTAAAAATGACACTTCCGTACGAAAAAATTTTATTCCATATTTTCAATTTATTCTCCCACTGAAACCAGTACTCGTTCACTCTGTATAAAATAAGATTCAATATTTATAAAGATGAAAATACTTGTTGCGTCTCTGTACTCTACAAGTTGTTTTCGTTCGAAACTACAAGCCTTTGCTAAAACCTTTCTATAAATATTTAATGCTACATCCCAACACCGTTGTAAGCAAATTACAAACCATTCCACGCTAAGGATACTTTAACTACAATTTAACGCTACCGCTTACATAAAGAATGGATCATCGTCGTTATCCAAGGGGGTGTTACATTTTCGTTCGGTTCGATTAGAACGAAATTCTGCATCGACACAAATCAACGAAAGTTGCACTTGAATCTCGAGCGCGCCGCTCCGTTCAAGAGATTTGCCTTGAACGGAATCGTCGAAGAATTTTTGGCTCGAGCCAACAGCGGAAATGAGATAAAAGACGAGTGGGCTCCCCTATGGGCACGTCCCGAAGGGAAATGGAAGTAGTTCGAGAATCGACGATGATGCAGAGATCGGCGCAGAAAAATCTGCAAACGCGTTCCTTTCGGATCTACGTCGCCGCGACACCGGCTGAGCATCTCATCGTATTTCATCGGGAAGCGAAATAAGAACCACCTTTCCGCCTCTCTGTTCTCCTCCCGTTTCAAGGGTCCGTGCCAGTTATCGCAAGGAAACGATTTCATTTTTCCTCGCGGATCGATTCCAATCGTGTGTCCTTCAACAACCAATCCGATACGATTATACGTACGTATACACCAACATCGTATTTATCCCGTTTCAAAGCAACGCTGTTGAATTTACTAAATTGGACAACTAGTTCCCCAACCGAATTCGCTTGCTTTGAGAGCGAGATATGGCTTCAAGTAATTGCTGAATTATTACGCGGATTACATTCGAATCACTTATGTGCGATCTGCATTTTGCACCTTGTACATTATACAAGATATAATGTAGTGCATGTGCTCTAACTTCGAGGTAAAATTATGAAATTAATCGCTCTTGTATATGTGTATACGTATCGAAGAAACTGCTGTGATAATGGAGATAATGTCACGTTTTGAAACATTAAAAGAAATGTATTTATTAACTTGACTCGTCTGTGGTAATGTTTTGAGTCGTGTTCGAAATAATATCACCTAAAGCAAATAGTTAATTGAAAATTGAGACAAGCTCCTCGACGTTTATTGCTCCTGTTATTTATTGTTCTTCCACTTGTGTTCGTAATCGTGATCTACCGCAGTCTTCGTAGAGTTGAAACTTACGATAGACTAAATTTAACTTGTTGATATTCGTTCCATCTACTTTGCACAACATTTCGCTGACGTACAATGTTCGTTGACGAGAGCTCTCCTCGCTCTTTTTTTCAGATCTTCTAGCAAGACATCGTAAGATTAAAGTATCGTTCGTAAACCCGACGACATTGATACATCGTTAGTATTTTTCCTGCCTGTTCCCAAAACTGAAACGCGATGTGTCTCGGGTATGCTGCGACGCGGAAAATACGCGAGTACAGAACGTCTTAATTTATGTGGTAATTATTGCGACACTTTCCCGTATTGGGACTGATTTTACCTTCTCGAAGGAAAAAAGGATTTATTTCGTGAAACTTGTAACACGCTTAGGACGTCGGCTACAGAGGTAATTAATTCTCCAATTTAAGCTCTCGTGATTTATATTAGCTCATTTTATCTGTCTGGTAGGCATTTCTCTTCGCGTAAATCACGAGTACACCTTAGCTAGTAGCAGACGTTTCCGAAGGAATGGTTATCTCAACCGGAAACGCCGAATTTCGTACAAGAAACTTGCGACATTCGTATTCGGTTGTCATAGCACTGTGAACGATATATTCGCTATGCAATACTCAATCTTACCGAAATTAAAGTTTAACCTTACGTAATAACGTCTAAATACGATCGTACACGAACATGACCAAAATTCAATATATTGAACTAAATTTGAATCCTTTGTATGTTTCCAACAGAAATGTTTAATAAAGTTTTCGATGTCAATATGAGTATAGTAGATTATTGTACTTGTCTAGTTTATGTATATTTTTTCTCGAAATCCGGTAAATAATAGACAAAATTTAGACACAATTTCATAGTCGCCGTATTATTATATATTACAGTACAAAGCCGATTATTTGAACTAATTGGAAGATAAATCCGTTCGGATAAGCGGTTTCTCGGATAATCGGTCTGGAAGAACCAAATTTGCTAAATATGTCATAAAACGACTGGAAATAAAACAATTTTCAAATGTTTATTGTACAAAAGTGTACACACGTGATTAGAGAAGTGTATTATGATCTGTGAATCATTTTTTGCTTTTAATATTTTAATATTTCATAACTGTGAAACATAATTAATTTTGATAAATTTCGTGTTGATACATTCGATCGGAAATTTTTCGGCAGAGCTTTTATTCTTTTATAACGATTTGCGAATAAAGAAGATCTAAATAAGTAACTAATTCGTGACTTGTAGCGCACAGGTATAATAATTTCGTATAATGTTACATTGTGCGGTAGCGTACCTAACATTTCCCTCTCATTGTATCTCATTTCCATTTAGTGGTGTAGCTCAATGTCTACCTACAATTGCATTGTAATGGCGCTAATAGTCGTAAAGATATCTGTGCATCAAGTGGAACGTGTTTTGGTCCGGCGCATAGCTCTCCGAGCTTTACACGCACGCTTAGGCCAAGTTCTGCTTGTACGTCCAGCCCACTTGAAGATGTACGCAGTCAATTAGTAACTAATGGAAGCTGGACGTTTGGATAAACATCCATTCTTGGTTTACACGTTTCCAAAGCATCATTTACGAACGAAATCGTAACAGTGAATTTTCGAAAATTATCATCCTTCAGCTGGTATGATAATCGACAGATTGCTAACAGTGAATTATGATCTTTAACAAATTTTGCAATTGCTGCCATGAAAGTCTACAATTTTTTTTTTTATAAAATATCAAGATTTTGGCTTTTCTAAACGAGATAACAAATTATTGTTGTTATCTGTAAAATATGCTGCGTTAATATTTTAATTCAATGGCTTTCAAACTTAAAAAATGCCCCTTTAACAAGGAAACACAATATCTGCACTCGAAATACGTGGTAGGTTTACAATGATACGAGAAAAATATACTTCTATAGTTACACTCTGATTATCGATATACTAAAAGAAAAGAGTTATTAGAGTTATTTATATTTTTCTAAATTATACATTTTTTTTTACATTCCCCCTTGAAGTGTAAGATGCTTCTTCTTCCTTCCTAGGAGTTACGCTCCACACTTTAAAAAACACTGGTTTAATTTATATTATTAAACGTATTAAAAATCGATTATAAGCAAAGAACTAATATAAATTATATTACGTACAAACGTAATTACTCGGTATGCAAATACAGGTAACCCTTATGTAACACGATTCTTTGAGAACACGGTTTCGATATAACACGATATAAAAATTGCAGCAACCCTCGTGCAATACGGTACTTCAAGGAAACGGTTTCGTATATATAACACGACTCAATAATAAACTTGGACAGCCCTCATGTAGTATGAATTTTCCATTATACTCCTCCGCAAGAGTAAGTAGAATTAGTAGGGAATTCCCTTTTGTATGTATAATAAAAATCCTTTTCATTCGAACTACTAAAAGAAAAGTGAAGTTACTGTCAAGAGAGATAAATTTATAAGCTTTATTCTGTCTCAGTATTCACTTTAAATGTGATTTAATTCTTGTTTCTTTAATCCTAGATTCAAAACGTTACCTTGTAAGAGTTTATAGAAAAAAGTATTGAATTATTTTTATCGCTGGCAACGTTCAATGTTCCTTTAAATTTTCCACTTCGTTATTTATTTTACGTATTCTTAATTCACACGATATTTAATACGTATTTTATTTTAAGGTTGCAAATCAATCGGTTAACTGTATCTCGAGATATCTCGAATCCTAATTTGAGAAAAGTTTTTTTCGCGAAACTCGCCTTGAAAGTGTGACTTGTCTATAGTTTAAAATAATTGATGAAGTAACTTAGCTTAATTTCGAAAGATAATCCTATCTTTCGAAATTCGAGGATCAGTTTCTCGATACACGAACACTTGAAGAATACGTTCAAGAATACAAAGGAAATGGAATTTTAAAAAATTTTAAAACGTGCTCCTTAAATTCTTTTTTTTTTTCAAATGTAACGTTTTGAACTATCGCGTTATGAGTTTCGTGGGAAGCTGCGCAATATATTTCGCTGGTTGGAAGTGGAGGACCGCGAATAATCGTCCCAAAGCTGCCGGTGAAAAAAATGCTTATTCAACCGAGTTCGTTTTGCGATTGCATCGCGACGCGCTTGCAAAACCTCTCGGAGGAAGTTCGAATAAACAGTCATAAATCACACGGAACCAATAAACAGGAACATTCGCGCGGATTTCCCGGGTAAAAATCGTCGACATTTCAACGAAGAAAAAAGGAGTGGTAGAGGGTAAGTTGGGGAAAGTTGGTCGTCACTTGCGACGCTCCGAAGTATTGGGTGCGGAGAGACACGTTCCAGGATCGGTGGAGGGCATTAGCGAATGGAATGCATGGAAAATGGTGAAAATTTTCGGTTTCAACACGGATCCAGGTCAAATGTATAAAAAGATAGTAAGCCAGCACAATGCTGCGTTCTAGAATAGACCGGTGGAATTGTCGGTGGAATAATCGTAATTTAAATCAAGCATTCTGAAAGTCCGTGAAACTGGGTCGAAGACGAGTAAAAAAAAAAAAAATATGGTTGGACAAAGGGGACCGGTGTTAATAGGTATTTGTTGGAACGAAGGCTAGAGATGCGTTTATTGAAATATATAATTCGGTGAAAAACGCGAGTCGAATTTCCATTAAGAGAGAATTCACTCGCGAATCTTTAGAATTTTTACGAAAGAAACGCTTTCTTCCGCGCGACAAAGCAATTCTGGGTAACGAGATTCGAAGGATTTTATCGGCGCAATGTTTTAAATCGAAATGGAACTGAAATATCCGTGGCTGAAATACCGGGTGTACGAATAAAAGTATAAGCTACTTATTGGCGAGTGCATTGCTTACCATGTCTCAAACGCGTTGCGAATTGGAGCCTGGGTGTAAGGTACGACGAACTGGTGCGGAAATGAAAAGTGAATATTGTGCAACAGCTGTAACGAAGTATTCGATTTACTGAAATTTATGTCGACAATGTGTGTACTTGCTTATTCGAACTACTCATATGCATAGTCATTTCCGCACGACTTGTCCTTTCGGTGCAATTTCCTGCGATTAATTTTAATTTTCCTTATTTTCCATGTACATCGCGTGAAAAATGATAATGTGTTTATCGATGAAGTAAGTCACAATTAATAATCAAAAATTAAATCGATCTGATGATAAATCGTTCGATAAGAATAACACAATATCGAACAACGATGCTCTTTTAACGAATAAACGAAAAAATTTTGTAACTAGTAATATTTATCGTAATAGACGATTAATCGTAGCAGATCGTAGCAATATAAGCAAAATGTAATATTTTTATTAAATGTTACGATTCGTTTCTTTGCATCCTTTTCAATAGTAGCAGATTCAAGTAACGTTCAATTATGTAAGAATTAATAGACCATATTTATTACGATATTTTAAATAAAATTACAATAGAAATTTATGCATTCATCCGATAAACTCTTGCCATATTTTAAAACCTGTTGTAAAGTTCGATAGTCACCAGCTAGATTCTGATTTGTGTATTTTCTAAAGAACTTGGGAACGGTTGGAAAATGTCAGCCTCTCTCTGAAAAATATTTACTGCTGAATGCAACTCTCAATAGCAATCGACGCATCGTAATCCAACACACGGCGGAAAAGGGACTTTGATTTACGGTCTGATTGTTTCGAACAAGAGATTTTTGTGTAACGTTTCTGCAAAGCTTACACACCGAAAGGAAATAAATTGGATTCGAAAGTATTACACAATTATAAAACCGCTCGAAATCGTCGTTGGTAATTTTTCTGCCTCCTCATTATACATCTAACCCTCCAAAAATGTTTCGTAGGAAGAAGTAGATCATTGACATACAGCAATAAATGTTTAAGGGTGGTATGTTCTTTCTTCTTAATCTATCAAAGTAAAAAATTATTTTGCGTAAATCTTGACGTATAGTATTGCCTCAGAAATTATCGCAACTACTTGCACTGTGTTAGTCGTCGTTGATGCCCAAGAAAATTAAAAGTTACCTGCTGGCAAATTTTAAAACAAAAATATAGACTACCAATACAAATACTCCAATCTTATTTCTATGTCAGAAAATTTCAAAGCAAATAAAAGGTTAACACGGATAAAACGAAAAAAAAATTCTAAAAAGTATGCAAGCTGATATAACAAATATAATAAATAACGACTGTCCGTCCTAACGAAGCTATTTCTGTTTACGTTTGGACTCAATACGTTTGTGTTATATATTTTTATAAAACTAAGATTATAATATACGTGTAAATATGAACTAGAACATAAGTACAAATATAAAATTAAGCGTGTAATAGCAAATTTTTTACAGAAATGGTAATATCAAACTAGGAAAGGAATTATAAAGCACAGTACTAATAAAAAACGGTTAGGTGCGGACGAATGAGAATGTAGGAGGTACTTGAAAATAACAAAATATACGCAACGTAATTCCGGTAGGTGGATTATAACCTTGTATTAAAACCATTCCTGGTCGTATCAAATACGTGCATAAATTAGATATTACGACCGGTGGAGTTCGTGCAATTCGTTAGCAAAGTATACGGACTTATGGTTTCCTAAATTTCGCCGGTAATCGTATTAATTCGGCCGCATCTGTATTTAAACGAACGAGCCGGAGACCTTCGTCGACAAAGAGTACAGAGAATCGAGAAACCTTTTGTTAATGGGAGTACGGATGAAATAAAGCAAGCCCGTAATAAGGAGGAAAAACAGGGAGGCCGGTGGCACGGTGTCGGCGGGAACATTGTTAGTTAAGCCAGGAGATAGTCGTGATTTAGAACTTGGACGTAGGACAGTTCGAGGGAAAGGGGTTTGTACGCTGCTGTAGCAGAAACTGCAGGACGAAACGGGTAAATGCGCGTTCCCGGCAGGAACAATGCTGAGTGGTATGTATATACAGAGGCAGACAACCGGCCGACTGTTCGACCAACCGGCGATATCCAAGCTGCCAACCGGCAATGGCAATGGGCCATGGACCATGGGGATACCTCGTAATTGCCGGCTGGTCCTCAAGTGGCAACGACGGCGGTCAATTTCACCCCTCTTCTGCCCCCTCTCCGGAACCGCGACACCGCAGAGACCCCTTTTACGCGCAGCATAGAGTAGCAGGATTTGCTGGGGATTATACTGGACACCAGGGGTACGCCGTAATTTGGTAGCCCTCTGATAGACTGATCGAAGAAACGGGGGACACCAGCTTTTCCGGCACGACCACTTTCCCTTTGCATCGCTGTTGTTCAGCCCTGGGATACCGGTGCACGACTCGCAGGTCCGATCCGTGTATGGTTCTCACAAACACGAAAGTTAACCGCCGCAGAATTGACGGAGTTGAGTATTTGGCAAACGAAATCTTCGTTGCAAAGGTAAATGATTGATAATCGACGACAAAGAGAATTCAAATTGGTGCCATGTTTCGATTCATTAACGCTCAAGTGTATGTACTAAGAATGTTCAAATGCATCCGTAGTTGTAGTGTACAGCAGTCTTTCTATTTCGACTGTTTTTAAAGCTCAGTTTGTGTCATATTGACGATATAATTCTTCTAGTAGGACATTCTTGAGCATAAAAAAGTATTAAGAACAATTTCGAGTAGCTTTCGGCATATGCAACGTATATGAACCTAGTGCATTGTGCAGGAAAGTTGCACAAGAACCCCTTGTCTTAACCCATGTACACTGATGAAAGAATTGTTAGATTGGAGCTGTTCGGGTCAAAGTGACCTGCCTAGATAATTCTAAGGTACAAAAAAAAATCTTAAACTATTTATATTTAATTAAATTACGTTTAGGAGTAAGTAGACCCCATCAGAACAACCATATTGCAATTTTTTGTTAGACTACTGAAGATTTAATGTCGGTATGGCAAAAACTCGTAGGATGGGTATTAAGCCAATTGCTCCCCATCGCTATATCGTTCTCAAATTTATCTCCTTCTAATGATTCTTTGAATGGTCCAATTAAAAGATAATCACAGAGCACCGTATCTATACTGTAGGGCGGATATATAACATTTTCTTAATTCGATTTTTGTTTAATTTTTTTTTGTTTAATGTAGCAATGTAAAATTGTACACACTGTTGAAAAATTGTAACATCGGACTGTTTCGATCGATCTACTTATTTTTGGTCCCTTGACTTTTTTTTAAAGATTCGTCGTAGTAAACAGCATTGATTGCACGTCGTTCACAAAGAAAATCAGCGAACACTATTCCTTTTGAATTCCAAGAAACCGTAACTAAAACTTTGCCTGGCGACAGTCAAGTTAAGCTGCTGCATGGTCGATGAGCATGGGTTTGCACTTCGTCACGGCTCTCGCAAAAAAGTTTATGCCATTTGCATACTTGACATTTCGATAACATCTCATTGCTAAATTGTTCCTGCAATCCTAGCAGAACTTTCGGTCGGTTCAACGCCTTTCTTACTCAAAAACTGAATCAATACAAAAAGAAAAGCATTGAAATAAAAGTATCTTCGCTTGATTTTACTTTTCACCCGACACTGTAAACCTTTTTTATATCGATTTATGTTAATTTAAAGTAGCTAAAATTTATACAAAAATGTGACGATGCATTGCGCAGTTGAACTTGGTGCATGATCGCGAATTGTTACTGCAACATGTGCTTATGTAGCTTCGTACTGCGAAAACCTTCATTAAGTATTCCGATTAGACTTAGTATTTTTTTTATTTATTTTACTTTAGTTAGTTATTACTAGAAGATCTGTTTTTTTATTGACACAATTAGTAGAAAATTCTTCTACAATAATATATTATAACACATATGTTCTAAGACAGTCGTTTCTATTTTCGACTGTCTACAAACTTAATTCAATTCGAAAGTCTTACTAAATAATACTACGCAAATACCACGTATATTTTCTAATTTTTATACAGCGTTATTTGCAGCTATTTCGCAGAGGGGCTTATCTTAGTTATCGAACTAATACTGCCTCTCACTGCCCCTTTGTAGTATCGGTTGTACATCGATCCCCGCCATTCCTAATTTAATGGTTCCCATGAGAGAAAGTCCTCGGGAGAGAGTCCCATGCCCTTGTGTGCCTTCACTACATCAGCTTCTACAGGCTAGGTTCTTAGTGAGGATGACAACACTATTGAAGAGTATTGAGTCTGGCCATTGTCACTCCTGTTGTTGTCCGTTGCAGCACGATCACCCGTAGCTCTGAAACTTGCCTTGCGATATGTTGCTACTGGTTAGCAAACGCCCTATCCTTTGTACCATACTTTCAACTTGTTTGCATAATATTTATCTACGAATACTACTATTCTATAAGAAATCGAGAACAACGAAATATATTTACAATTTACAAATTAATAAAATTGATTCAATTCTGACACATTCGTTGCATACAATTTTATTTTTGCACTTATAGTGTGCATTCTAAATACACATTAGGTCGTTAGAATTTCCTAAACCTCATTCTCACGATGTATGATTGTAAATTGTACTTCTATTATCCGATAAAACGTCGTCGTTGTGATTGTCTCCATTTGTTAGACACACGCAAGTAACAAATTGTCGAAGTTTGATCATCGTCGACATTCGGTTCATTCTAATTCCACACTCGATCATGAGTTTACAAGAAGTTTCAAGTTTTGAACGATACCGTTGATGCATTCAATCGGTATACAGTGCACTTCACTGACTTCGGCCATGCGTAAACTGCTGCTTTTCTTGTTTATAGTTCTAACAAACTTAATTGGTTCCTGAAATACACCTCCTCAACCATAAATCACGTCAGACACGATTCCTGATTTCATGCTACACCAACTTGCCTTTCTCTTTGAGCAACAGAGAGCATTTAATCTCTGAGCAGGTTTGTGCAAACAGGCGGAAGATATATCAGTAGAGTAACTAAACAATACGATGAGGATAAGCCCATCAGTAACCTTGAGCAGTTTATTGATTTCATTTCAACTATAGTTTAGGAATAATAAAATGAATATGAACGAAGTTTTTTTTTCTTAAAATAGTAAAATAGTGATCATACTTTTTATGTAGCACTATGAAACATACTGTTGGAAAATTTCTCGGTTGTGGATTGTATGAATAGTATGAACTGTTTGTTTAAAGATAAGTTTCCAAAAAACTGTAGTCGAGTTTGGTATACACGATAAGATAATTTGAAGGGCAACTTGATATAAGTATTGATATACGTATTAATGATTTATTATGTTCTACTAATATTCCAAGAGTGGCTCCCTAGATTTCAAAGGGATACGATATTTTATTCCTTGTTCGCTAATTTACATATCCGATAATGTCGCGCCGTGGCCGATATTTACATATCCGATACGCGCAAGTCATGTGGATAGAATATTATGACGTTTGCCAAACATTTAAGAGAAATTGATCAAGCCAAAAAACTTTGTAAATTGAAATATAAACAGGGTACTATTCCAACGCTATTTTATCGAATCATACATATGTTTCATACAAATAACAACAATCACAAAACCCCAACTGCACTCCCCAAATTTATTTTCTGTTTCGTTTCGCATTTTTCAACGATCAGATAATTTTTTTAAAAATGTTCCCCAGCCGGTGAATCATTGAAAATATCTTTCGGAAATTTATCGAACGTATAACATCTGATTTCTATTAGAATAAAGATCAAGGCCTTCTAACTCGTTGACAAAGTGTCTTCGTTTAAACCTTTTAAATAGTTTTTAACAAAATTAAACAGTGAAATATTCCGATTACTGAAATTGTATTGTTAAGAGATCGAAGTGATATATAGTATTTGATCCGCTTAACGTTATAATCATCTGTACAATGAACAACTAAATTTCTAAAATAATTTTGATAGTAATATGGACAATAACTTACATAAGTTAACAAATGTTGGAGTACCGACATTTGTTACCAACTTGTATCGTATCTTTGCGAAAACTTTTAAACCACCAGAAATAGTACACACACGATACCGTTTAATTTTTCACGAGTCAGACGTCTATCGTAGCTGAATTGTGTGAAATTTAATTTGGCATGAAATATGAGTTATATATTCAAAGAAAATGAATAACGATTCCTTTACAGCACAGCGGATTCTATTTCTCAAGAATTGCTGCGAAGTTTGCTCACCAACACTCAACTATTCTTTTTCTCGCGCCTTTAATCTTTCCCTCACTTGTACCTCTCTTTCCTTTTTGCGTTTCTTCGGTCTCAAGCATCCTTTCATTGTCTTTCACGTTTTTTATCCTTCTCTTTCATTCTTCACTCTTAGACAATCGTTTCCTCTCCGCCTATGTGACATTCTATCATTTTCTTTATTTCTGTTCTGATAAATTCGCACTCGTTGCTAACTAAATGTTCAACGAATTAATTAGAGGAAAACACTAGCATTTTCTCGTATCGTACCTTTGTTCGTATCACTTTTTATCTGCATTTACACACTGTTCCAATTCAGTCTACTTTCATTAATTATGTATCTGCAAGTATATTTTCAAATTTATATCATACTTATATTTATCGTTACCATATACAAATATAATCTCACAATATTATTTTTATTCTTCTTTGTAACTCTGTCGTTCATTCCTACAAACTAATTTTAATAATACAGTGTTGCTTCGATAAGAAACAAAAAACAAGAGACAGAAGGTAACATCGATTGTTAAACTTTCTTCGCGTTGACTGCACTCTCTTTTTCATAGTTATTGGACAAATGAAACACAAACGCGACTTCCGTTATCAAACTGAAAGTTAATATCACCGAATAAACGCCGAAGAAACTGTACTTCAATTTAAATTCCACTTCCATGTACATTTTCGTATCTATGGTAGTTATGGTTTCACGAGAGCCCTGTTAAATATTTTATTTCGCGGAACAACCAATGTGTCGCGTGTTTGCGGATTACCACATCTGGTTTTCGTAAAAATTCTTGTCGTGAATCAAGATAGACGCCTCCTACGTGAGACATATATAATACCGTCAGGATTTGCGAAGGATTACCAGCGACACCGTAAGTCTCGTTTTCTACGGTGTCCGATCGATCGGACGAACAGCGGAAGACCACCTACATTCTTCGTGCCAAAGAACGGGACCAGACGTTCAAAGTTCAAGGACGTGCCTACTTAGTCTCTTAAATCTTGATTGATGATCGAGTCTTTAACATGGTGCTATCTCGAGAGGAATGTCGACCTCTGCAACCAAGAAGATCAGAGTAATGTCGTCTTACCACCTTAAACGGCTGAACATCTGCCCCGATTTTCTTCACAAATAGTCGTAAATCGCTGCGTCGCCCACGCTATATGAGGTGTCCCGTAATACGCGATATCCTCTTCGTGGATGAATTTAACATTCGAAAAGAACAAAATATTTGTTCAGAAGAAACCAAACATTTCAATACCGGTAGTTTTTATTCTAATCTGAATTCGCAAATATCAACGATTAAATTAGGTATTTTGCATTTCTCAAAGAACGATCGTCTCTTGGTATTAAAACGTTGAATGTAAAACGAGTTCTCGTAAAACTTTCCTTCGATAACGGTGTATGTTTATTTTTCGTAATTTATCTAAGTCGATAACTTTATTTGAACTAAATTCGTCACTTGTACCTATAGAGGAAGTTTTAAACACCCTTTGGCTTTATATATTTGTGTTTGAATGGTTTCAATGTGTTTAAGTCTCGATAAACGATGCTATTGAAACTGAAACATATAACATTAGCGTCATACATGTATGCATTACACGACAGTGAACGTGCTAACAAATGTAGCACAAAATTTAATATTAAACTTTTGGCCAAACTATTCGCACCTGTTATCGAGCATAGTGCTTTCGAGCGAAATAACCGCATAAAGCTTCGCATTACCAAAACATGTATCGCAGTTTTAGTTAACGACACAGAATTCCTGAGATACTTGTATCAAAATAGCTCGATTATATCACGATGTTAATTTCAAGCAAGAGATTCACTCTATTAATTAATTTACCAACTATAGAAAGCTAAGATTCTAACGAGCCAAGAAACTTCTGTATCGCGCTCCTCGATAAAAGACGAGTATTGCAAAATTTTCTTCCGAATTTTATTCTACTCGTAGTATAACGTTTCGCGTTTTCCTTACTTTAAATTTGGTAACTTGATTTTCTAGTCGAGTCTTATCTTACCCTGCACAAAATAAAATAAATGCAAAAAGAACAGAAAAGCTGAAATTCAAACAACCCAAGAATCTTCTGCATCGCGATTCTCGATAAAAGACGAGTATTGCAAAATTTTCTTCCGAATTTTATTCTACTCGTAGTACGACGTTTCGTGCTTCCCTTACTTTAAATTCGGTAACTTGATTTTCCAGACGAGTCTTATCTTACCCAGCACAAAATGAAACGTATCCGAGTAGTAGAGAAACCGTTGAATGTAACGTGTAACGGGATGTGAAGTGGAAACATCCATATTCCTGTCTGAAACAGGTAGAGTAGTACGTTACCTCTTCAAATAACGGAAATAAAACAAACGGTGGGTTTTTGCGTCAGTAACACGATACGTGTAAATTGCGGAGATCGAAATGTGTACGCAAGGGTTCGAATGCCCGCGTCTTTGCGAGTTTCGCGTTGTTGTTGCATAATACCGTTCGATTTTTTCGACAATACGGTGGTATGGATCGGGTAGCGAGACAGCGCGACCAACAGATGTCGATCATTATCGTTTGTCACGCGTGGCCTGCTCGCGGTATAGCGTTCACTCCCCCTGTTCGGAAACGTCGAGCCCCCTGTGTTTGATTCGAACGACGAGAACGATGGTGCGTTTTCTTGCTTTCTTTCGAGTAGGTCTCGCGATAAATAGCTGTTGGCAAACGTTTTAAGAGCCAGAAGAAAGAAGCGGGCACAGTGATGGAAGGCGACAGGGAGGAAGGAGTACCGGGAATTTTATACACCGAACTGGAAACTTCCTTCCACCGAATACCGTCTGTCCCTAGATTCGTCCCTTCGCTGATTTTTCCTCGTATTTTTTGGCCGCTCGTCCTATCGTTTCCTCTTTGAACGTGGAGCTCGAGGAAAGGAAATGAGAGAACGAACGCGAGTGAAACAGGAAGGGACGGTCTCTGGTCAATGGCAACGATACAAGAACGTTCGTTCGGTACCCTAAATCTACTCCACGGTTATGCTGTCGCGTAACGTTCGCGAAGTTGCGCGGTTTTCCGCTATTTTCTGCTCGGCGGCGATCACCGAAACGGTTGGCTCGGCGCGGTGGGCCCTGAAAAGTCCACTTTCGTCCCGACTGTGTACGGGTAAGCAGCTTCGGGATGAAGCGATGTGCTCGCTCTGGGGTAAAGAAGTAAAAAACGAGCCTTGCCAAACTTCTGCCTCTTTATTATACCATTTGGAATCGGGCTGAAGTTCATTCCGCACGATAATGGGGACATTTTGTGTCACTAAAGCGATATTATCGGGGCTGCCCTTCCCACGTCTTGGAAACGCTCCAAAACCAGTCAGGACGAGTGTCGCCCGACGGAATTACCTTCGTAACGTAAAATGCTCACGGAGAAAAATAATCGGGACAGGATTGTCTCGGTTCTCCCGCATGGGCAAGTAATACTAATGCGGTTTTCGCGGCTTTAATTGCTCTTGGCAGTAGCGGGACCATTTCAAGGAATTAAATTCGGATGTGCTGGCCGCCAACGATTCGGTTAATAATAATATATTTCGATCGTAAGTAGCACGATCCTCCTCGAGTGTACACAGCGATCCTTAAGGAAACGTTATAAAGAACAGTGCACCGTCGAGAGACTTTTCTTTTGTATTTGAAAGATTTTTATACCCGAGGAGCTCGATGTATAATTGTTCGGAAAGTCATTTTGTTTTCCAAAATGGAGAATATATAATTTACAAATACATTTATTTAACTATTACGAACATAGAGTACTCCTAGAGTACCTATTCAATTATCCGAATATATCTTTAATTCCCCCATACACGAGTAAAATATTTATTCACTTTAGAATCGGTTAGACTTAAAGGGTCTACTTTTAAAAATTCGATAATTTTTCAAATACATTTATTTAACTGTTACGAACATAGAGTATCCCTCCGCACGGTTTGTCGTGTAATCGTTGGCAAAATAAAATAGGAAACAACATTAAAGGCTCTGGAAGGTCGAGCCGTTAGCGCGAATGCGACTCTAAAATTAAATGCGTTGGTTCCATGAGACCTGAGCCGTGCACGGAAGGGTTAATCGAACATTCGTGTCTCTCTATTACTTCGAATAATACGTAGCTTCTGTTGTACGGTACGGTACAGACAACGAACAATAACGTAGGTAACGTCGTTGTGGAACGTTAATTTTTCGGTGAATAAACGTCGAGCGTAGTCGTATCCACCTTCGAGGGGCAATTCGTAAAGGTGTTCGCGAATTAAAAAGATTTTAACGCACCTGTTACAGAGAAATGTCTAATTATACGGTTACGCGGCGCGCGGCGTATCGCAAGCCCGTGCAAAACACCCTCGTAAATCTTCGGCTAATAGAGAAAAATGATGGGATCGCGGCAAGTTAATCTGCGTCAGCGTTGGTGGCCGCCTAGTTGGTCGTTGGTATCGCAGTAAACACGCCGAAAAGTCGTAAAGAGGCTTCCGGAAAATACGTACGACGTACGACAACCGCGGCCATTATCGAACCACGAGCTGGGTGAGTCTGGGTTATTCGATCGTTACCGTGACTCGATTCTCCGACTGATTTTTTATTGAACGCGTACCATATCCATGGACGATACCTGGACAGCGATTTCGATGAAATGGAATCATCGAGAACGAGTAATATCAATTTTCACGCGTTCTTCCGTTCGATTGTGAACTCATCGTCTTAGGATCGAAATGTTCGAAACGCGTGGAATTACTGGTTTTAATCTTCGCAGGAACGTTCAATTGTATCGATTTCAACGACTTTAATTATAAAAGAACGCGATGTATTACGATGACGCGATGAGTTGAAAAAAAAAAAAAAAAACGAGAAACGCCGGGGGGTTAACGATTCTGGGTCGAGGTAACGTATATAGCATGATTTAAATCTCTTCGGGGATGAATCATTTTGTTTGGGGTAATCTAAAACTCTGATCGATATTGACCCATGGCATTCATCGATCTTGCGACGAGCTGTGTTTTATCAGTGGGAAATTTAATCGTGAATATCTGTTCACAATTTTACGAAATGGCTCATAAAACTGTACAATCTGTTAACAGGGTTAGATATAAAGAAACTGCTTAACGGTCTTGATAGCAAAATTGGGCAATTTTAAGTTAACCGAGCAAAATAACGGTACAAGGTAGTTCGGGAACCCGTGTAATTTTTAATGAAACAATTTCCCATGAAAATGTGAAATAACAAAGTCTTGCAACGGAGAATAGAAGTGAACTTCTACAAATCCATTAAGTACAGTCCTGTTACCATTAAAAAGCTTTTTAGTAAAGAAAAATACATTTAGCTACTTGTGCAAAACAAGGGTACGGCTTAACAGGCCACTTGAGTCTGACCTAAGTAGATCGCTGTAATTGTTCCTCCAATAAATGGCTTCGTGATCGTCTAATCCCGTACGGAGCCATGGTCTAACAATTGTAAACCGTGACCTTGTTAATGCTTGTAATTACAAAAACGAACAAAAATAGATTCCTACATCAGGATCTATCAAATCAAAACTCACAAAGAACATTCGTAATGTATCCAACACCGATTTCGATGAAACACTACCGTTTCACAAAACAGTCAAAAGATGTGGAATACGGATTCCTTTTTAATTGCTGAAACCTAAATTTCATTGGTGAAAATATCTTTCAAAGTTTCCCTTTCAAATGCTACCGAGATTTGGCTCAATTAAGACACACATACACGTGTCTTTAAAGTCTCTTTTTAAGAAAAATACCGTTGAATTAAAATGAAGGAAAAAATTTTCCAAATCATGTATCGCTAACGAGATTATTAGACTCGGTTGTCGGGTAATTAATCCGGACAATTGAGTTTCCGCAACGATCGCGTTTAATTTGAATTTCCATTCGGCGAATCATCTTTTCCCTAGTTTTCCACGCGCTTCACGGCGCGACTGGTCCCCCACCTCTAATGGGCGGAACTGCTACGAAGATGCCAGATATTACGTGTAACGTCATCCGTTTCAAAAATTGCGAAGCGACATTTTAATTTTAGATAAAACTGAAATAATTCCCCGTGGACGGATAAAAGTTGGCGTGTACGTGTGTCCTGTTGCAACGCGAAAGCAATTGTCACGTGTGACTCTGCGTGTCGAATTATCAGATGTGCAAAATTGTCTAACAGGAGCAGCAGTGATATTGCAATTTCTTTCTTTCTCTTTTTTTTGTCTCGCTTTGTTTATGAAACGTGATACGTATAACGCGAGGAAGGAATAGAACTCGGTCGAAACAATCGATGATACTCCGTTCTATAATTACGCGCGTCGTAACTCGTCGAAAACGATATTTCTATTCTATTTTCGTTGTTGAAAATTGCCAATAAATGGAAGGCGATACGCGGTGTAACGTGGAAAAAATTAAATAATTCTGAACAACATTATATTCATTTGTACATTTTTCACGTACTTTGGTCTCCCGTTCGCTACGCTCGAATATCTTCGTAATGGGTGAAAACCGCCATAAAGATCAGAGATATCGAGCCCGGCCACGCCGGTTTGTGACACGTAGAACGACGTTTTAATTTCAGATAAAAGCAAAACGCGACGCGACGATAAAATGCAACTTATCGTCCTAACGCGATAAAACGCAATGGCAGCCTAGTTAAAATCACTAGCTCTAATCCTCGACAATCGTTTCGGAGCCCTCGATTTGCGAATGCTTCGAGAAGAGGAAAAAAGCTGATTCTATTCGGTGAAATTTTTGCAAACGATAAAACAAACTCAATGGCCTAGGGAAAAAGTTTGGTACGTCTAGATACAATGTTAATGAACAATAACACAGAGTCTACGGTAACGAAACAATAAGAAAATACCTTTGCTCGAAGCATTGATACTCCGTTAAAAAAAAAAATTAATACGATCGGAAAAATGTGAATAGTAGTAGACTTTTTCGTTGAATGTAACACACATGAAGCGTGTTTAATCGTGATTTACGTGCTATGTTGTCGATAAATACCCAACATTTACCCATTGAGGTATAAACTCACCTTAAGCTGAGATAATATAATGAAGCGATGAATTGATAAAATATACGCGTCATAAATTATCGAATTTTTAGCGAAATAATAATCACCATTGAATCATTAAATAATTTGCTTTTGATAGAATGCAATCTATAATATTTCACTGTTTATATGTTTACGTACTTTTATGAATAACATATACTACAGTAAAAGCAAAAAATAATTTTCATTAAAAATGAAAGAAATATTATCAAAATGTTTTGGTAATATTTTTATTATTATAAAACAATCATTGTATAAACAGATATAGATTTTATTTTGTATACATTTATGGAAACGAAATGTTTAATGTTTAACATTATGAATGAAAATAATTTTATTAACAGGAACAAAGACCAAGGCACGACATATAAATACCTTACTTTTTATTAAATTAATTACGTAAATTAAAATTAATTAAATATACATTTGTGTCCAATATTACGTCTTACGTGGAATGTATTTTCTGATTGCATCTGTAATTTCCGTGCGGTTACTAATTCTTTTATCGCGTAAATGATTTTGCGGAAAGCAAGATTGCAAGATCATTTAATTATGCTAAATGAGATTGTAGAAGGTGGTTAATTACTGATAATTTCACGGTTTCGGTTTCATGGAAAGTTTCATTTAACGCAAGATACCTTGTGAAAGACTGACACGGTTTTTATTATTTTTTTGGGCCCTCTCGTTTTAAAATATGCTCAAAGTTACGAATATTTCATGCGTCAGCGAAATTTTCTACAGAAAATAATTCGGTAAAGTCGTGTCAACTTTTATACTTTGAACCCTAGTACGTGTATTGCCTTTGTGCGATTCATTTAACGTCGTTGAGAACTTTACACGTACGATAAATGCAAAAATATGCATAACGTATGCAGAACTCTTGCTCAAGGTGTTCTACAGTGCTTCTCTACCTTTCTAAACCAAAGCCCACTGTAACATTTTAAATGAAAATGTAAAGAGATTACAAAATGACACTACTTATATTACTTACAAAAAATCCATTAATTCGTTTATTTATTAAAAAACAGTTGGGAAAGGAAAATCAGTTCTTATGCTTAGTATACGATACGAACTTAAAAATATGAGTATGAGTAATCAAGAATATTATAAATATAAGGTAATCATTTTTTTATATTTTCTAAAAAAATTAATCATAGAAAATCTCAGAATCTAATATAACTATATATTTTCTACTATATTTTATATACATAAATATTTACGTATAAATTTGTAATTAATTTCCAATTAATATTGCGATGATATTTGTCCAAAATTATTTTTAAAGTTTTCACGGAGTCGGGACGAGCTGTTGTTACGTGGTTCGTTCAATTCATTAAATCACCCGAACTGAGAACGGTAGGAATCGAACTAATGTTTATAACTCCTGTGACATTACATTAATGAATTTGGAAATGTTCGCTTGAAATGTATGTTTCGTTTAAAGACTTAAAATTCTCTGATAATTCTCTGCGACAGGTCCCGCTATCAGTTTCGCATATTATCAACCGCACGACTCTGCGGTTTCAGTGTGCGTCCTATCAATTATCCTTATTTAATAACAACGAATAATCAAATTTAACTTAGCGCGTTTCATTTTCATAGTAATCCTATTATTCGTGTAGCCGCCGATTATATGGAATTACAGGCACGTCGATTCTAGCAACGTTATAGTAAATTAATTAATAAAAAGAACAAATAATGCATCGTTCAATAACCATTTCTATGCGGAACGATCTGAAACAAAATCAACAAATTTCTAACCTTCTGCGTTCGACTCGTCGGCGTATGTGTGTCGATTGATAAAAACTTTCCTTTACATATTTTTTTAATTACAAATTCTCACCACGTGTACCTACGTCGCCGTGTTAATAATTTACAGGCCCCTTGAAAATTCCAGGAATAGTTTGCCCACTCGTAAAGTGACAAAAAATTTGACGCGTATCAGGTAAATTCTGATGTTTATTGAAATTGCCCGTTCACTGTAACAACGAATGACCCCACGTAACGGACCGGCACTAATGATGGCGGCTCACACATGTATTTCAGAGATGGTGGAACAGTACGGATGGAGTTTACGGGCGGTCAGTCTGGTGGAAGGTAGCCAGACGGATCAATATCACATTACTGTAAATAATTAATAGGCACGTTTGTTTCTATGCGTGCTGCGTACTTCCTAGCTATTTCAATTCACAGCCGTACAGTAATTGCGATTGCACATTAGGGCGAGAAAAGAAAGAGATCGCCACAAATACGCCGGGAACGATATTTCGCGTTATGTGACTGCTGTTTGCTCCTCGGGGAACACACTAGATCACCTAGAGGCTCTTAACAACCTCAGATCTATGAATCCCTTGGTAGTCCATGAATGAACTCCGAGGGGTTCATAAAATACGAGCATGCTGTGGGAATAACGTCATCCAAGAAGTACGAAAGGGTAATTAATTTTAACTTACGTCGGATTCTTCAGGTTTCGTGTAACTTGAAAAGAAATGAATGGTTCCTGGGAATAGAGAAATATATTTTTTCAATATATCTTAAATGTATCGTAAAAATATTGGTAATATAATATAAGATTTTTATACCGCAGACTTTCGGTAAGCTGGAAACACGATGAGCTGGTTTCATGTTATTCTAGACTTTGGAGTCATAAAAACTTGAAGATCGTGTTCCCTGTTATTGAAAATTGTAGGATTAAAAGATCCAGGTTTGCATAAAAGTAAACTTTCGATTTCAAGAATTTCTTTAAATGAAATAGCAATAGAACTTTTAGCAAGCGACGTAATTTTTATGTTACATGCTTTTCTTTAAATTTGTTGAAAATACCTTTCTGTGACGGTTGAACGTAGTATTAAAAATGATTACTTTTACAAATATTCTCGTAAAATTACAATGTACACAAATTGTGCAAATATTCAACAATAATAATATTTTCCTCAATTTTACACGTTTCGTATTGGAGGCGTAAACGTCATTTATTCGAAACTTTGACAAAAATAAAAAGAATCTCACTTTTTGAAACAGTTTACGAATAAAAAAGTTTAAAAAAATAGTTCGTGGAACTGATCACAAATTTTGTTACAACTTGGAGTCAACTGTAATTCAACCTACATACATATATACTACGTCGAGCTACAAAATTCTTCGTAATACTATTTTTTTTATGAACGCCAGCTTTTATTGCTGTTATTACTTTTCCTAATTTAACTTTCCATCTTCTTCTTCAGGCAGCATAAAACGCGACCGTAAGCAAACGTTAGCCGCAATCCGTACGCGGGATGAGTTACACAATAAGATAGGAACAGAATTTGTTGGTTAATAACATGGAGGAATAACTTAGAGAAAAATTTAGTAACTTGAGAAGATTCATTTTTATCCTCAATTTGTTTTGCGATATAATAATGCATTTATTTTACATTATTACATTTGGAAAGCGTAATTGCACAATTTGTTACATGTTGTACTCGTCATCGCTTTGAAATAAATCAAAGATTCCGGGTTTTGTTGCTTGAAAATTATCCTACTTCGGTTATATTTTAATAAACACCGTTATAAAGTATTTTACGATAAAGTTGAATTATTGCACACAAAACTTTTACCAAAAGATCAAGACGTGAACATTACGAGAAATGGAAATGTATTAAAAATATTTACGTTGTTTATAGAGCAAGGAGAAATGTAGTTTGGAAATTCATCGTTGCGCTCGAAAAACTGTAGCCTATGAAACGAAAAGCTGTCCACTTGTTATTTTCGATTTTATAGCCGTCTTCTTTCCCGACAGTTTGACTAGTGCCAACAGGTAATGGCAATCTTGCGTAAGTTTCTGAACGAAATAGCTTTTCGCGATACTAGATGTAAAACATATTCACGGAACTCTTGCAACGTGTGCTAACTGGTAACAGGTATTTAAAAATATAAACTGTGGAATTCCTGATCAACGTGTATCAGATCCCATACGATACTATCTATAATACCTTCCGAATCCACACGCTAATTACTGCGTTAGAGACACCGACAACCGCGAACTACATACATATGTGGCAATAACGTCGAATCGATCGCGGTAACCGAAATTCGAACCTAACGTTAAGAACGATCGTTCGGTCAAGATAACAGAGTCGATCGATGATGTTGCAAATTCAACTCCACTGCAAAACAACTTTGTCTCGCTGAGACTTTTCACGAGGCTGCGGTTACGATATAATTACTTCGACGCAGCTGGTAATTCAATTTTAATTAATTGTTTCAGTTCGTTGTGGAATATGAAATAAGAGCCACTGGAATTTATCTCGTTGTAAAACTAGTTGACGAAAGATAAAGTCGTTTAACTGCTAACTCGATTGGAAGATATTCTGCGCAACTGTAAAATGTTGACGAATTTTCGGCAGTAATTTCATATCGCTCGAAGTGGAAACGTAAATTTTTCGTTCCGTCTCTTCGAACTTTCGACGCGATTTAATACTATTTACCAGTTGTAAAGTGTACAATTGTTAGAAAACGTTTCTAAGTTCATAAAGGTTTTCTCGTTTGGACTTCTATGGCACTTCGACTAGGAAGTACTAGTTTTATTCGACTTTATAAATGCTCGATATTTATATTCGAACGAATATTTCAATCAGTTGTTGCCATGGTTAGTTATAGATAAATTTTGACTGATTGGTAAATCAAGTGTTAAATGTAATACTATCGACGACAAGCGAAGTTAATCTTACCGCGCGTTGAGATCGAGCCATTTCTAATCCTTCTTACGAAGAATCGAGAGACAGCGTTTTCGAACGTTCCTGTTCGGCAAACGAAGCGAAATAACGGAAAGAGTAAGGTGACGCGGGGTGACGGCCCCGATATACACAAGGGACACGTAGTCCGGAACCATGTTTGCGATCTCGTTGGCCATTCCTTCGGTCCAGGAATTGCTTGGAGTGTGTCGTCGCGCATCTAGGACTGCGCGAACGAAGCATCGGGTGTAGCGGGTGGCAATAAAACTGCACCTAAACAACGCGGCGCGGACGAGAGAATACGAAAGGAAATTGAGAGAAACGAACGATACCGGGAGGAGAGGAGTTCGAAGCTGCGTCGTTACCAGGAGAGGTTAGGTCAGGTGGTCACGGTGACAATCGTAGTTGCGCCGGTGACGGTAACAGTTGTCGTTGCGAGGCAAGACACTCCTCCGTAGGGACAGCCTCACCGGTGATAACTGCAACGAGGATCGACCCGACGGTCCATCGCGATAGTCGAGAGCAGTAACAACTACGATCGCAGATGTTTTCGATACGAACAACCTACCGCGGCCGTGTTAACCGAAACGATCACGGCAATCGCGATAACGTTAAGATTAGATCCTGATGGGCCCGATGGTCGAGCGAAATGCATAATCCGAATTGTAACGGCACCGATGGTCCGTGCCCGGAACGCTCCTGGCATCCACCACGCTAATAAAGTTACCGCCAACAATAGCTGTAGCGATAGTTCGATAATGATGCCGTTAGTACGAGCGGAGGCTGTAGCGGTGACGTTAGCGACATTAGTCTTATTGTTAGCTTCGATAACGATATCCTAGGTAGCAGTCCCGGGGTAATCCTGACTGTACCGGTACCTGTGGCGGTAGCGATAGCGGGATGCCAGTGGAAGTACCGCATCTGGTCTCTTGGTGAAACGGGGGTTGGGTGTATGGAGGGCTCGAAGGGGAGAGGGGATCCTACCGTAGAACGTGTTCGCGTTGACAACTAGCCTGGAGAAAGGGGAGACGTTTCGAGCGATCCGGTTTGAATAAGTAGTTACCAGCCTAATAGTAGTGCCGGACCGCGACGTCTGTGGAATACAGAATTTTCAGCTTGCCACGGAACGAGCAGATTGTCCAGACAGAGAGAACCCCTGCGGGAAAACGAACGGTTGCCTCTCAAGTTGGATTCACAGCGTCAAACGACCATAAACACCTCGGATCATTCTGACACCCTTTTCGCTTTTATCTTGTATGCAGCCATAGGACGTGTAAAACGTTTCCTTTCCCCCTAACCAATCCTCGAGTAGCGAATGTCTCTTCGTTGATCGCTGTACAACCATTCGCGTACGCGTTCTTCCTACGATCGCGACTCGGCTGAAATTCGTTGAACGGAGTCCCTGTTTGGCTGGAAACCGAAACGAGATGCTAGTCGAGACGGGCTATCGATTTTGCTTCTGTGCACGTTAAAAAAGACTGACTATTTTCTTGCGTAGTGTTCGATGAAAGCTTCCGTACACCGTAATAGGATATTATTGTTCGAGTCTCGATCGGATGATACAACACGACAGTACGTATACGTGCACGCATGGCACTCTTTAGAATCGTGATGAATAATTGCAGATATCGACAATTAAATCATAATATTGTTCATTGTAAATACATTATTATGGTACTTTTTAAATGAGAATATACATATTGAACCTTCTAAATTTAGAACATTGACAGTGCAGTTCTCTATTTACAGACTTAAACAAAACTTTCTAATAATTAACAATCTATAATGAAATACCATCGTGATTGAAATATACGTATACAATATTGTATCAACTTTTGAAGAATCATTTTCTGTATTTACAGACGTTGGCTCAAATAACAATTTCCAATCACTGATACTTTACAACGAAATAACACCGTCGCTGTTACAGTTTCATTACAAGTTTTGTAGAATTATTTTTTCAATAAATATGGTCATCGTTGTAGATTTAACGAAGTCTCCAAATAAGATGATCGCATGCGATTAGTCAGGTGAGACCAGACCTCTCGAGTTGTCTCGTCCGTCTCGAGTGTCTGTTTTTTCCGCGTAATCGATGACTTCTAAGGCAAGGTAGACGCGAAACTTCGACGCAACTTTCACAGCTGCCGATGTAATCGGTCGGCGTGATTTTATTCGTGTTACTTATCGAGCTCCCTGGTACGATAACAATAGCTGGCGCGGAAAACGTGACGTGTGGGTAACCAGTATCGAAACGGTTATCCTTTCGAAAAACCGTTGGCCGGCCCGCATGTGAAAATCGTGTAGTCCGCACTTTCGGTGCTCTTTCACCGTGCCCATTCCCGAAAACGACGGTCGACGAATAATCGATTCGGTTCGGTATTAACCAACAATGGGTTTCATTGAAAACTCGATAACGACGACTTCTTCTGCTCCGGCGATGAAGCGGCTACGTGAGGGTTTAACACTGCACCGGATAAGATCAGCCTGCTCTAATCCAGTTCCCTGCAGCCTGCTGACGATCGCAGAGAGGCGAAACCAACTTGCCCTGACCTTCTGTGATTGCAGACATTTTCACAAAATGTGAAAACACGCTAATTTTCAAGGATTAATTTGAACCTTTAACTCTCAACGGGATCGATCGAGAGACCCTACAAAGCCTGTAAAAGGTGACTGAACGAAGAAACAGTTAAAATTTTATATTCGTATTTGTTCGTTCTATAATTCAAATTCTAAATTTAATTGAACAAATAACGGATAATAAGTCGTTGAAAACTTTTATCCAGATTAAAATTTTCCCCATTTTTGTTAAAGATAAACTGATATAATATAAACAGAGAGATACAGAGTGAACAATAGCGACACCACCGACCGCAGGAATCTCCTGATTGGACGCCGGTATTCCGCCAACCCGTATATAAACAGCGATCATAATTCAAAAAGGTAGTCATTGTCAAAATGTGGAATAAAATGCTTTCATTCGAGGCTTTGTTTTCGAGAAAATCGATTTTGGACATCATCATCAGGCACGTGTGCAATTGACTACGATTTGGCAAACGTGTTTTTCCGTTATTTATTATACCTATTTGTGTTGGTGTCTGGAAACATTAACGATCCTTATGGTTTTTTATTGATCTTACTTTTTTTTTAACTCGTTAAAAATAACCAAAATTTATACGTAAAATCGTGTCACTGTTAGTATTTATAAATACCAACATAAGTAGAAATAACGAGTAATGAACAGACGCGTTAGCCGAACGGTACTTGACAAATTTTCAAAATTTACTTTTTAAAAAACGTAGTCTCGTAAAAAAAATAGTATTTCACATTTTCAATTGGTTTTTCCACGAAGACTTATTGCTTTCACAGCTGTACCATCAATTTTTACCTATTCCCCCGCACAAAATGACTTGCATATATGCAACCCGCTTCAGAGATGGACTTAGGGTTTAAAAACGGTAAAATTAATTTACATAAATATATGTTTCATTTGATCATGTTCTTGGATGGCAATAAATGATGTCTTGTTGCAACCTGTGTCTACTGACCCTCGCAAAGGTGTTGAAAAGCTTGTAAGCGTCTTAGCACTGATCTTTTTTTATCCTTTTATGGGACCTAAGTGTTACACGAATTTACTGGAATCCCTGTTTAACCCTCTGGTAGAGTGTTTCAACCTTAGTAATGGAATTTTCGCAAACAATAAATATTGGATGACTTCGTGCGTAAAAATCCAACAGATTTTGACAACACGTTCATCATTTCTCGAATGGAATGACTCTGTCGTCACTTTAACCGAAAAATATCAGAACACTGACCACTTTTTTCACCTTCGTCGGCTTTTAGGCGTTTTTGAAATCATATGCTGAAGATTATATTGGGTTGTTCGAAAAGTGATTTAGTTTTCCAAAATGGAGAATATAGAATTTAATAAAATGTTAAATTATAGTAGACAAATAGCTACTAATTGTCATAAAACATAACTTTCCATTCATGATTCTTCAATAAATAGACACTTCATAAATATAAATCATAAACACTTCTGGGATAACTTTGTCCTCGAATTGAATATTTACTAACCACTTGCGTTTTACCTTTTATTTATATACCTGTCGCAGCGCTATTTCTTCCTGTAGCAAATCACAACAGTGACTCCGAATGAATAAAATCGTCATCGGGAGATTCGATATTAGTACAAACCGATGGATAATTTCAAGCTTTTTTCCTTCAATGTATATAAAAAATATGATATGTATATGTATGTAGGGGTGTAGGTGTGTGTGTAAAAAAATCAATGTCGCCCTTTAAACAATTTCGAAACAATACTAGCAAACGAATGAATTGACTTGTTCAGTACAGTTGTAGCTTTTTGCTAGCTTTGTCAACATTACGATAACATAGTTTGCGCGTAGCTATAGTTACTATATACAATTCCGTGCCCGTAAGTACGACGCAACCCTAATTCTTCGTCTTTTAAAATAAAAAATTTCTTCCTCGATATATGCAGACAATTTCCAGCAAATGGTAGAATATAATCCTAAGGTAATAATAAAATGTCGAGATTGTTATTCAGCAAGTCGACTACAAAAGTTACCCCTTTAACCTATTTATGTGTCAGATTGCCAGTCGTATCAAATTATAGCCTGAGCGCGACTTCCAAGGGCTAGTATTTACTGCTTTTAAATTTTGAAGTTCGTAGCGACGGGTAAACTTGCCGCAAGTTGGAAACTTTGCCTTTCAGTTTCCCACTTTGCTTCTCTTTCAACATTCTTCGCGTAAACTTCTTTCAAATGATACATTATAACAACATTAATGCATGCGCGTAAAAGTATATTTACAGAAATGAGTTTCCGGGTTAAAAATTTTACAACTTTAATCGTACGCGTGACAAAATTTTACGTAAAATTTCAACTTTTGTGTTAAATTACATTCCCAATAATGTTGCGATTAACCGATAATCAAAATCAAAATCACCCGGAACGAAGGTTAAAGTGGTAACGTCTTCGAAGATATTGTGATCGTCCGAACTATTATTAACCAATTTCATCCTCAAGTTTTTAGCTAAACATTGCCACGCTGTCGTTATTCACGACACAGAGTTTAATCACACGTAAGGGTAAATTATTTCAAATTCCTTCGCAAAGCCGCTTTTGATGGTGCTTAACAAGTCGTAAGAACTCTCTAGAAGCGGCTAGAACGTATAAATAGAACACTCTGTGTATAGCAAAAATTAAAAAATTAAAACGTCCTTTTAGCTTACATTGGGCCGCAAAATATGGCATGAATAAACTTCGGTTCCCCGTTTACATTCAAAGGCCGGCAGACAGTGAACATCAAAGCTTTTTTAACTTTAACCCTCGCATCATGCTACACGGACAAAGAACAGCCGGGGAGCACATTTTAAAAAGGCCTCTAAGGACGACTCATGGAAGAAGTACAGAACGTCATCTTGCTCCTCGCTTTGTGGTGCGTATCAAATTGCCAGGGAGCGAAACCTCTTTTCTTCGTGCAACGACACCGGAAGCTTCCCTTTCGAGAACCCTCTGTGCGTTAATTACGTTAATAAGCTGGTTAACTGTAGCCGTCCAGGTACCACGTTACCGTTATAATAGCGAGGATAAGTTCTCTTCAACGAAGGATGGAAACGCATTTTGCGGTCGAAGGAAAGGGGGCTCATTTGGCTTCCAAATAATCCTCCCAATCGTGGGAACTGTACGGGACGAAGAACTAAGTCACGTGTAGGTTAATCTCGAATTTCTAATATTTCGAAGAGACCTTTCGTGTTCTGGAAACACACAGATCGAAAGAATTACCATTTAAATACCAATACTTAATATTGATGAATTTACGTTTACGTTCGATCGAAGACAATATTCATTGATCAAAATACACACGGTAAGTATTAAATAAATTCTCTCGAAAAATTACAAGTCGAAAATGATTGTTCAGCTCACTTTGCACTGAAATGCAATCTTAATTTCTTTCCACGTGAGATAATCACCGTAAGACATTTTATATTCTTTCTTAACGCGTAAACATGTACGAACCTTCAGTTACCTAGCTCTCGTACTTTGTTCCATAGTAAATTCTAAATACCACCTGAAACAAACAACGTTTCGAATACTCTCTAGCGAAACAGAATTCCGTTCGCGAAACAAATTGGTTACAAAACTGCGGTTACACCGTCGTCTATCCACTCCCGTCTATTCGTACTCGTTGCTTCAGAAGGCCACTTATTTTTTTCGCATTACTTCACGAAACTGTGTTCATCACACCCTCGTGCAAAACGAAACGCGGCACGCTGATACCGCGCAAATTATTTCGGAGATTGGCTTTTTTAAATGCAATACATGATGCGAATAAAAAAGGGGAAGAGACCCGATACCTGTGTCTATGGACGACGGTTATTATCTCCTCACAAATTACGTCGGGGCATTGTGCCAGAATTTTCGTCCCGGCTGCGATAAACCCAGCCACCCTTCATCTCCTCCCCTATCGGGCGTCTATCTATTCCGCCCTTGCCTATTTCCACCCCTTCCACTCCCCTCCACCCTCCCCTCTTCCGCGTCTCTTATTTTCAAGCGTGGAATTTCTGATAGGCCGCGCTCGAGTCTATTTACCTAGCCACTGTATACTCGTTAGACAACACTTATTACCCGAGTAACGTAATCGCATAATACCACCCTCGTGTTCGCGCTCGCGATAGCGGCTAATTTAATGTTTCGGGGATCAAGATTGCCGCCGTAACGAGAGATTCGTATCAAATACGACCACCGTGTAGAGTCTGCTAACTATCATTTGTTATTGCGAAACACCGAATTTACGCGCGCCGTTTAATTTTAAAGGCGCGCCGTGTTGTGCAAATTGAACCGATGAACGCTGAAAGGAATCGAACATATCAATCTAGCGGAAAGTTGTGGTTGCTTTTACGTATGAAATGCGAGCAATCGTACTAAATCGCAAATAATTAACATTGTCCGTGTTAATGGAGAAGGTAAGGAAATTTTTTAAGAATAGTGTACTCGTTTTTTTCCGAGATTAATATCTGTAATGTAAAATAATCTACTAGCGATTAATTGTAAATTTGAAATAAAAATAGTTTACAGTATTTTATATATTTTGTTTTTAAATGTTGACAGTGAAGGTGGTGAAAGTGACTTTTTTTCTCTTCTGTTAACTTTTTTCATTTATGTGTACAAAATGTTACATTCCATCGAATTTTGTAATGAATTTGTATAAAAAACTTGCTTGTATACCCAATAGTTTTCAAGATAATGTTGGAGGTATAACTTTGGAGAGTAATTTTACCCCTTAAACGTGAGTTACCGCAAATAAAAAAGATACGTATCTCTTATTTTTAGCTGCTTTACAAACCTGCAAAGTTTTATCGCAATTAAGATAAGGAAAACACTTTGCAAATGTTTCTCGTAAATGTTTGAACATTGAAAATTACTGTATTATACGTAAGTTATGTTTATAATTATTTGTGTACCAGGAAATATACTTTTTCGGTAGACTCGGTAACATACGGTAATGACGAAAAAACTGTATGAATTATCAACGTTAATACGGTTCGTAGTACATAGAAATGCAATGGGATTTAACTTTAATGAATTTTAATGAATCATATTTGATTTATAGGGACTATATAATGTGTAAAAACAATATTGTGCAATAGTATTATGAAAATATTAGTGACCGTATTTATTCAACGTTGAAACGATTCTTATTTTTCGAATAAAATGCAACGGAACGGATGAGGTGTCGATGCTTTTAAATTTCCTATTCCCTTAAAATTCATTTTGCATTCTCGTATTAGTTTTAAATCCCTATCGAATTTCCAATAAATGCTTGTCCTGTATTCTCTTGAATATTTTCACGGCCATTAGAGCTGAATGCGTTGTCGAGGTATCGCCGATAAAGTAGAAAAGAACTCTTAAGAATGTGCATTAAAATTCATATTCTCGGGATATTATTGAAATCCAATAATAGCATGGAAAAGTATGTATGATGATTATAAACACATTGGAAGAACATTTATATTGGAATACTTTTTACATTGAATACAATTTTAAAAGAATTCGTAAATCGGTACAAAGTTTCGTCCAAAACTAAGAAATTATATTTTTTCACAATTATTACAACTAAACTATTGAATTGGAAATAGTTGCTCCAAAAATTATTCTTCAGATTATTCATGGATCCAGAATAGTATAAATTCTCTTCTAATCAACATAATAAACAACGTAACGTGTTTATGCGTGAATAGAAGAGATATGTGAATAAACGGGTAGTAAAAATTAATATTAAGTAGTGGCAAGCAATAAATAGCAATGCACAGTAGGCAGAAACAAGGATCAAATGTAATGACCGTACATAAAGTTAATAATTCCTGCTATATATCGTACGATACAATTCGTTTATAGTTATCAACTACATAATGATATGCAAATCATTTTCAATAGAATTACTTTCCTTCTTATTTATTTATAAAATCTCCTGCTGTTTAAATTTTCCATAAAATACAATTTAAATGATATGTATGATAATAACAGATAATTTATAATCGCTCGATATATTTCTTTGTATTTGTTAATCCATTACTGTGACAGTTTATACAAAGGGAAGACGAAAGCAGTTAAAAACATTATTTGTAAAATATTTTCCTACATGTGTGTAGTATCCACTGTAAACTTTCTTCGCTACAGTTTCTTAGTTTTTTGTAATATTTGCAACGCGATAGGAAGCAATTATACAAAATTAGCTGTGTGCATAATCAAACCAATTAAGCGTCGAAACTCTGTCGCCATGAGCGTGTAAGGGGGACACTATGATCGCGTGTAAATCGCCTTTGTAACGTTAAGACACCTGTATGCGCATACGTATACACCTGTGCACACACAGCTGCATCGTTGTATGTCGCCATAGAATCGTAGGGTCGATCGATAAGCCTGTAACGAGACATAACCTGAGTTATCGGGAGACTTTGGCCGTTGATAATCGTTGATCCGAGAGAACCTACATGCATACATGCACGTAAGTGGTTAATCCGTCCGATGAGCTGGGCTTTACCAACATAACGTTTCTATACTGTAATAGAGTATTCCTTCTTCTATGGAATTACAACAAAAAGAATCTCACGAAATGTGGACGTAGCTTTGAAATTTAATTCACAATACAAACGTAATACAAGAAACTTTGTACAAGTTTTTACGTTATGTGATTCTATTTTCAATTTGCAGACTATTTACTTGTTTCAATAATATCATACAGTCGCAAACTGAGCGTGTTACGTACGGATACAGTCACTGGCTTAATCCTGATTCGTTCCTCTTCGTACAAAACGAATGAAAACAAATTAATTCGCGGTAATTATTTTATTCCATAAATATATTTTGTAACTGATACACAGAAAAAGATACAAATCCTTCTTGGTCGTGAAAACTGAGACACGAGATTGATTTATTAAACAATACGATGTTTCTATTTATGGTGAAGATCTTCATTTGGAATCATTCTGATATAACGTGTCTAAAAAGTAATACGATAAACTTAAGAGATAGTAACTAAAAACAAATTCATGAATTAAAGAGATAGTAACTAAAAACAAATTCATGAATTTAGGAATAATTGTAAAGCTTAGTTCTCTCTTCCTTGCATCTATTATTGTAATAAATGCAATCGTGCAAGTGATGTGTATTTATCGATACAAGATAATAATGTAATTGGATTTGTGAATGGTGCAAGTACTGTGCATACTGGGGTGGTAGAAGATTTATGTTTGGAAGTCCCCACAAAATATTTAGAACTGACTTTAAGTAGATCTATAATTTGATGTTTCTTGGGTGGTCGTTTCGAGAGTCATAACGTCTGGTGAACCCAACACCTGGGAATTGTTTTGCAGAAGTCTACAAAGTTTGTAGTATAAACCTTGTCTCGTGTTGCACGCCTACTGCTAGGTAATATTAGTAATTCTGTACGAGTATTCGCACCCTAAACGCTCTCTACTTTTAAATACTTCTATAACGTACCGTAAATCGTGTTTAACTATTCTTTTGAAAACAACAGTACGTATCGAACATTTCTAAATAGCGACTCGTTCTATGAAGATAAACAAACCATTGATAGTTTATAAAAACGGTGTAACTCGAACTATCAACTGGATACTTATAGAAACTAATTTTATAATTTATGGTCATTGAATATGTCCTCAACGTCACGCACACATTTTATGCAACTCGTTCGAATAAATGAACACTACATCGATCGAGTAACCGAGAGGATAAGAATAAATAAATACATATACTTATTTTTGGATTTCATCGGATAAAATATAAATTTCTGACGAACATTCTGCACCAAAGGTATCCGAAACAAGAAGTGGGTCAAACTCGTCTATGCGCCGTACTGGCTGTGTGTAGTGTCTATTATGTATAGATTGTTTCTAATATCTGAAAGAGCTTCGATGGAATACCGTTGATCGTGTTCAGTTTCGTAACTCCCGTATAGATACGCAATCCCTGGCTAGAGTTCAAGACCCTTACAATTCTCGTACCCACCAATTACATTATAACTCTCCTACGCCTAACAAGATTACATTTCAAAATTAGATCAGTTAGTGCTACAACTATCTCCCTAGAATCCGAGATTAGCGTTTTAGACGTTAACAAATTTTACGTGCCGATTATAAAACCGAAGAGCGCGTAGACATTGTAACGATGCACGTCTATTCGTCGAAATTGAACTTAAACTAGTTTCGAGAAGTATTAATAATTTATTTCGAATTTGTAAAATGAATTCTAATCAACTGACATTTAATTTCTTAACTTATATCCGAAGGGTTATTTATCGACGTAACCATGACGAACGATCCTAACAAATGAATATTATTCTGACAAATGCACTTACATCGCTTGTATAATAACATTTGTTTTATCGTTCCAACGACAGAAATATACACAGTCGTAGATAAATGGTTTCGTATTCTTTACAATTCAAACATTTCTAGATTTATTGTACGTTTTACTTATTGTGTTGAAAAATATGGAACAGGCCAGATTATTGCGTATTCTAAACAATGTGACTGTTTACACTAAAGTTGTGTAACTCGGGCTAACCGCAGGAGCCAAAGTAACATTCTCACCACTGATGCCAGGCCTACCATGAACTACGAACCAAGGAAGTGGAATAAACGCAATAGCCAAGCGTGACTATTGGACTGCTAGTTATGCAGCCTTGGTTTATACGAAACTATAAAATGTCTGGTGACTATCGACTATATCTTCTTGGTTAATTTTCACCGAATTGCTAAATAAGGTATATAATTGTTCCTTTTCCAGTTTAGATTCAATGATAGAATGAATCCCTATTTCTCTATTTCTATAATATTTCTTTCCTTTTTTCTGTACTTCATTCGTTAAGTATCTATGTATAAGATATCATTAAAATTTTTTCTTATTACCGAAGACAGAATGAAAATTTATTTAACCGTTTTATATTTATAAGCCTTATTTCTCTTCGTGATTTATTAAAAATATTCTAAAAGATTTTTACAAATAATAAATATATACTACAATAGGTAACCGTCACTATTTATGAACCCATATGGTTAAAAATTGAATTAAGTCTCGAAATAAAATGACGATGAAAATATTAAACATAAATATTCATTGGAACACATTCAGCCGATTAGAAGGTCTTAGAACGTCTTTTTACGAAGAAAGTTTTGTTCTTCTTTATTATTATTCTATTCTTTCTTATGTACAATATGTTTATTTTATACCTTGTAAACAATAGTGTCACGAACACCGTGCACCGTATCATCTGAAAGCGCCTAATCCGATTTTGTAGCTAGTATATACATTCGCTGGAGAACCACGAATGGAAACCATGAATATTTCAAGATACCGATGCTTAAGATCGACTCTCCAGTGTGATGTCTGCGTAAATATTAGCGCTTGACAAAATCGAGCTAGCTCAGATTCAGCTGATCCGCACGAACAAACTATTTGGTAATAGAAATAGCACGTTTAACGTAACTACCAACTACCAAATACTGAATCGTGACCATTCGATCCCAAAAATATTGTTCAGTGGGTTATTTTATTTGCATCGTTAATTCGCGATAGAGAGCTTCCTGTGAAACGGAATGCGGAAGAGACGAGACGTTATTAAATTCTTCGTGTACGAGTAGCCCAATGGAGGCAATTATGCGTTAATTAAGTTTGATTCCCTTCTGCGAAAGGAATAAATAATATATCTCTCTTGACAAAATGTAATTTACTAAATTTATTATTTGTGTATATAAAATCAATAATTAATACTTGGAAATGGTTGTTTGCATGACCTAAAAATTCACCTGTTTTAAATATAAATTAGTAACGTTTAATTTAAAAATTAAAGAAAGTATTAAGCACCAAATAACAAAATATTACAGTAGCGATATAATTAAAATCAAAATACAATATAAATTCTCGATTTAGCTCTCGATAATCGTACACGAGACGAAATAATTAATACTTTTTTAAAATCCTGAATATGCTAGTGGAATTCTTGCGTAAAGAATTTTATTAATAAGATCCGATTCATTAATAACGATCTAGTGGTAAAAATTTTAAACAAGAAAAAAGGGAACCATTGAAAAGACATATATGTAAATTAATTCAGTTCTTGATTTAAAAAATTTTTAATGAGCATTGGATGAAATCATACGATGTTATGTGAATGCGTTTCCATAATGATGCGCTGAAATCAAATTACACGCCGCGATGGGACGAAACAATGCTAATACACGAGTTTGAATATTTTTTACATCAAAAGTCACATCAATTCGCATAACATGCATTCGTTAGGATCGTTCGTCAAATTTACGTCGCTAAATAACCCTTCGGATATAAATTAAGAAATCAAATGTTCATTAGAATTCATTTGACAAATTTCTCGTGTTCTTTTTACATTAAAATTCTGTTCGATATCAGATACACGTGCGTTTAATAATTCTGACCGAAAAATTGCAGTCGATTGAACAAATGTTCGTTCCCAAGCGTTTTCACGATACACACGAATAATTTAATTCGAAAGTAACGTTCTTGCTAGACGAAACCCATAAACTTTTCTTTCTTCTATGAACCTTCTGCCTAGAATTTCGTTTACTTTTTTAATCCACCGTTACCACTGCAAATCAAACATTTCTCGTTTATTCTAAGTATTTCAGTTAGGGGGGCGGAATTTTTTAATTTAAGATGAAAATGTCAGATCTCTCGAAGTGCTTTGTTTTATCTCGAACGACTGTAGCAAGTTCAGGAGACCGCGGAAAGGAACAATTAAAACTTTAGGTTGAAATAGCATCGTCGTCGACGTCACTTGGGCAAACTGGATTCCTCGGACACCGGGGAAAGTTTTCTTTGGCCGTAGCAACACAGCAGTTTAAAGAGAACTTTATGTGATGATTTAAAATACTTCGCTCGGCTACTTTTAAAGGACGTTTAGTTCCAGAGTATTCCAATGTCGGGACGACATTTCAGTCTGGAAGCTCGCACGTCATTGGATGGAACGAAACGCGCACAGAAGGTTGTAAAGAGTCTACTGTAAATTACAATCACGTTGCCTAAAATTGAAAATTCTAAACGATGACACCTCATCGAATCGAATAATATTTTGTATAATTTCGTTTCAGTCGTAGTCCTACAACCAAGATGTACAAATAAATAAGATTTCTTTTCTTTGGTATTTTGTTCCAAGTCTCTTAAAATCTTTGAATCATTTTGTAACAAGAGGTTAACGATACTTTCTTTAGAAATTTTTGCGATTCTACAACGTTAAGTTCCCGCTAATATATTCAGAAAGCTAGAGCTTTTTTCCTTCCCTCCTACTTTTGGCACTGTGAGGATATATGATTAATCGATAGGATAGAATTGCAGATTTTGCATTTGGGATCCCCTTCTTTCGTCATCCTGACAATGGAGTCGATTTATTACAGTTCGAGCTTTCCATTACCCGTACGAATAACAAAAACTACGACCGTTAGAACGGGAGAATTTTCCTTCTACATTTCGATAATCGTGCAATTCTAATCGGGACACTTTCACCATTTATCCACCGCTCAAGTTCAACCGTATCGCGTGTATACTAGTCCCTAGGAAAATCCGGGAAACTTTCATCAAACTCGAGCGATATTCTGTAAATATCTGTAAATAATCACGTATTCACGTGGGTTCGTACGTTAATAAGAAACGACACGTTCGAAACCGATTACCGACCATCGCTACGCATTCCCCGAAAAATTCTTACTCGCAATTGGAGTTCTCGTACGATCCCGCAGTTACACGGTACCCCGAGCGATAAAGGAACGTAACGATACAATGAAACTCTATTCGCGACTCGGGACGGTTAACAGCCCCTATTCTGAGGGCAAAGCAAAAACGTCGCGTGCAGCTTTGAAAAAGCGAGAGAAAAGGATACGTTCCCAAAGCCTTAGAAAATTTGCCGCGTAACGAGGCTTTGTGCCGAACCACTCGCCGGTTTCGCCGAGTGCAATTTTTTCCTGGCTGCGTTGCTCTCTCGGCCCTATCCCCCTCTCCCAAAAACCCCACCGGCACCGCCATTCAACTCGTCGAAATTGTAATCGTTTTTCCACGGCCGCTTAATTCGCTCATCGGATTGTTCGCGAACCAGGAGAAAAAACAACGTACCTTGAAACCTACGGAATCGAATCCAATCGGATTCTACGTCGTCGCGGATACGCGTGGCGTATTCGTTCCACGTCTCTAAGCGGCGTGGCCACCGTTTTCGGAATAACGCGCCCACCGCCTCCATAAATTAATCCAACCGCGGCCTTTTTACCAGCGACCCGCTTCTTTTTTTTTTTTTCTTTTTTTTTTCAACGGTGGATTTTAACGAACGATTCCGGGGATCAGCACTTCCGGAGCCCGACCTCGAACGTACCATTTGTCGGAGCTCGCTCGTGCCCAAAAGCGATAGTCGGGTTCCATTGATTCTCTTCTAACCGGATTCAATAGAACGCTTGCGCTCCATCCGAATTCGTTCTACATTGGAACGAACGTACCATTTGTTTACGCCGATTTTTGTGTTCCTTCGTTGAAATAATAGCGACGTTTCGAGCGTCCGAACGCATCGTTCGCACGTTTTCGTGGCGGAGTACGCGATATGGTTGAATTCCTTTTTACGGACGTTTCAAGAAACGATACTTGTATAGTAAACCACTTTGGAAAAAACTAATGGACAAATGTATTTGTCTTAGATATTTATTGTCAATTTTCATCACTGTACGCGATTCATGGATTGCGTAAGGGTGACTCGATACTTGGGAATTTGTATTCTTTTTTTAACTTTGTTTTTTGATTATTTATCTTTAGGATTTATTTTAAAATGTCACTAATTGGTTTTAATTCAAAAGCTGCGAGCTTACGTGGTATTTGGGTGAAATAAAAATATACTTCTCGAGAAAGATTGGAAACTTGTGTAAATGATATACTTAACTACCAAATACGGTAAACTTCAACTTCAATCTTTTCATAAATTTTAACAAATTCTATAGATCGAAGCTCTGCATATTTCGTGATTGTACATCCTATTTGATAGGAAGATCACGAATATTTCTTTCGAAAGTTTTATATCGAAGTACAAGTTTTAGATTTAAAATTATTTCCATCCTAAAATACACGAAATATTAATAAATCGTATTTCGTTTGTTACAGTCGAAGATGATCCCATTTCACAAAGCGAAACCAACCAGGAAGAAGATGTCGAGCAGATCGTTAATGATGGTAGAGTATTGAATAACGATATCTTGTGGTGCTTGCTTTTTAACAAAATTCCTTAAAATATATCGTACAATTCGTATTGCAGAAGAGAACGAGGAGGAGGAAGAAGAAGAAGATGCTGCACAAAGGTCGGTCGTCGTGGAGACCGATTTCAAATATTCCGATTTCATTAACAGGTAAAATATTGTAAGAAACCCGAGTTGTTCGACATAAAGCAAGTATCTTGTTTCTGATCCTTAACTTTTGTATTCTGCTTCAGATTCGCAAATGTAAAAGTTGTCAAAAGTATGTTGATTCTTCTGCGACAATTTGATAGAAACACGGACGAAGTGAATCATTACGTTAACAAGATGCTTCATCGAATAGCATGGGATTGTAAAATGCCCGGTATGATGTTCCAGGCATCGATGTTTCGAGTTTTTCAGAGGATTCTCGAGTCCAGACATCCTGCACACAAGGTAACTTTTCGTTTCGATATATTATCTGAGAACATGTGCGACATACTTTATCAAACTTTAACCTATATTTTTTCTTATAAAAAATTTTCCAATGAAACGAAAAACTTCTACCAAGATCAACTGACCATTGATCAGCGAATTGTGTTAGAAATCCGATTAAATTCTTGTGAGTTAAAAGATATGTCGAATAAAAGTAGAAAAACTAAGTACGAGTTAAATATTATTTCATCGTTGAATATTTATCAAATCTATTCGTCCGTGAAACATTGTTAATAATAATGCTTCGCTATTCACATTTATTATTTTCTTTACGATTTACAATTTCTACATTATTTATACGTTATTACGTACGTATATACGCATTATTCATTTGCACAGGTAATTTTATTTCTATCGTTCTCTCGTACTCATTGCTTCGTTTCGCGCACCGCCTCTTGCATCTGTGTTTATTTTAAAATCTTTTTAATAAATTAATTTTCACGTTGTCGTTTAATATGGAATTACACTTGCAAAAATATTGAAAATTTTGTAATAATGTTATTAATCGTAATGAAATTAATTCTCCGTTACAATGGAGAAATTACTGCGCCTGAGGAGAAAATTCGTTTTAAATTAATATTGATCGATGCGTATTGACTTTTATAATTAGGTAATAAATTTCGCATACCCTTCGTCCATATATTGTTCATTTCGTATCTATCTAAACAAATGTTCGTTGTTTGAATAATAATGCAACGATCGTCGAAAGGTGCACGAAGCTGAAAGATTGGATTAAAAGTGCATACTTATTCACCGATGCAAACATCTTCGATGATTCGTAACATCGCAAACGATACGGTCGAATTCTTGCGACATCGTAGTACATTTCTTTAAATTTATAATGATAGCACTCTTCGCTTTAATACTGCACTAGATTTTCGAAATTATTTCTAACTGACTCTCCGCTACTTCTTTGCGCGACATTTCGTGAATCCTGTTTTTCCTATTGGCTCCGTGTATTATATCATCGAATTTACATCGCATTTTTGCGTTTCGCTTAATGGCCAACTGAAGTGCACTTCTCTTCGGCCATGAAACCCGAGTCTCCCTTGCAGGAACTTCAAAAGTTCGCAGTCTTTATAATCCGTCGTTTCATCGAAGTCGCGCAGAAGAACCGGAAAGCGTACATGGAGCTCCTTTTCTGGAAGACCACTCGTGACGCGACGGAGGTCGTCGACGGTTATACTGCGGAAACGAATAGCAAGAAAGTTTCACGCACCTTTTGGACCGAGGCCCAAGAGGACGAGTTACGCACGCTCTTCATGGAACACCAGACCAACAACTATTCCCAAGGTACGTTGCTCGCATTTTCGCGAAATTCTTGAACCTCTTCGACTCCATAATTAATCGATGATGGGAAAAGTCTTTGTGCTTAATTTCGTAAAATCTATTTCGTAACAATTGTAATTACAATTACTATGTCATCGATTGCTCAATTTTCTTCATAATCTTATTCATACGTTATTTAAAAAAAAAAATATGCGACAAGTTTTATTTTAGAAATTTAAGTTTTAGATTCTTCTAAAATATACAAAGAACAGAAAGTTAAACGTTAAAAGATATTAATCTTTCATATAAATAGCAAGGAATTTAATATAAGTAATAATACTGGTTTAATTTCGTTTCTTTGTTTAAAATATGTGACGATTTTATCCTTTATTGCGTTCCTAAAGTATGATAAAGTGTACAACTATGGTACAGTGAAAAGAATTCATTCACTTTTATGATCTTTCGTTTCCTTACTGTATGCAAAGTATTAAAATAAAAAATGTATACTCGCTTTCAGTGCTGAAATCACGTGAAAGCGAACCTATTGTCTTGGATAAGATCTTATTTTCACCCAAGAGATCCTTGACATCAAAGTTGTTAGATGCTGGCGAGAATTGCCGATAATATTAGATTACTGATAACAACGTCTTCATTTATCGGCTAACCGAATCACGTACCTCAGCGATGATCCAGTTATCCTCCCTTCTTCCTTCAAATCAGTTCGTAGATAATATTGATTGAATATAAATAGCACAAATACTTATAAAGTTGAATCAACACTCGTTTAAACACTTTGCATTGGAATTGAACCAGGAAATTGAAGCAATTGCACTTAGATAATATTAAGAGAAGTACTTTTTATGAAAATTGTACGTTTTGTTGGTTTAGATCTTATCGATTGGTTACTGGAACACATTAATCAAGAACGAACGCGGCGAGGCATTATGAAGAAGCTGAAGGAAATGTTCCTAATTGTCAATTCCAAGGTAAGCGCTCTTCTCATTTTCTCAATCTTTGTTTACTTTTCTGCAATATTTATAATCACCTTTGGAGATCTACAATTACGTATAAATTTATCAAATTCAAGACGAGTATGCATTCATGTATTAAGAATTCATGTAATATTGAGAATCGTGAATTTAGAAAATTTTCGGCAACCTTGATAAAGTTTTACACGCGAAACGTTTTTCATTTGGAGTTCTCCATTGATATCGTATAAAGTAATGGAGTCTTCGTTCTCCTCTGGATGGCTTTCCTGCGTCAGAGATGATTGTCGCATATTTATTCGAATTAGATCGAACGGATGTTGAAAGTTGCGCAGTTGGCAAAAATTGTCTACTACGCGAAAGAGATATTCACTGTATCTCGCGCAGGTTATTTTCTCCGTGATCTATGGGGTTTTCGAGGCTGACACACCCCAAAATTGTGTAATTCTTCGAGTTGTCAAAAAAATATGCGTGTGCCTATTAAATTCTGTTGTCCATGTTCGTCAGTTTTGTATTAAAAGTGAAATCAAATGAATTGCTCTTTTCAGGTTATAACATTAAATATTAATGTTTTGATAATTATTTAGTCTGAGAGAAAATTCTCCGAAAACCTTGACCTTCACATATGTTATCAAGGACGCCATTTTAAACAACTTATTCCTCTAGAACAGTCAACAGCTGCCTTTAATTTACAAAGTATAATCTCGATTTTGAATTCTGTCTTAATAGTTCTATAAACACGAATAATTTTTTTTTCATTCATTAACGAACCTGGCGTTGCTATGAAAAAAAGACTAGTCAAAGCTAAACCTAATTCATAAAATTAACTTCGATATTCTCACATGCCGATCGCAAGGGGCGACGAGATTGTTTATACGTGTATGAGTAATATCACCTATACTAAATAATTACCACAATATGCTTTGGCAAGTATCGCATAAACTAAAGACAACCGTCGAAAAAAGTTATTCTAAACAATGTTCTCGACAACGTACGTAAAAGTCAAGGTCATCGAAGCATTCTCCCCTAAATTAAATAATAATAACCATACTCTGCAGTTTCGAGTTAAATAAAAAAGTACAATTATTGCTCATTTTTTATTTAAAAAAAACCAGTACCCTTCTAAATTCTTTTACATACGCACGTGTTACCCACTACCTTGATCATTGAGAATACCTCGATGTCATCTTCGTAGGGCAAAGTTACGTCGAATCTTGTATTTAAAATGAAATGGCCCTTTAAGGGGCAATCTTTCGACGTTTACAAGTCGCGCCATTCCATCTTTCATAAATAATGTCGCATAAACTCGTCCCTTCGTCAGCGATCGATTCGATCTACATGATACACGTACCCCTTACGTATGTACGCTTCTAAAATCGCATTCGGCCATCCGTTCGGCTGGCTGGCTTCAACCCGCCACCGACAAAACCGTGACAGGATCAATGATTTACAAGGAGCGTGAAAAGTCGGAGGGTGCCGCGACCCCGAAAATAAGTTTCTGGACTGGCATCGCTGACGGGGTGAACATATGCAAAAAATGGAGCTAGAGAATTGCTGCAGGAACTGTAAATTCTCGGGAGACAATTTCTACGAGGCGCTTTCTGTACCCTCCATTCCCTCTCAACCTCCTGTTCGAGAAGGAGGTTTCTCTGTCCCTGCGTGGATCACGACTTCCGCTGTGCCAGCAAGAGTTCTTCTCCCTTTGCTGCTCCTTCGTTCGGGGATGAAAGTATCTCAAGATTTTCTCCTGTCAAGTGTTCCCTTCCGGCGCCTCTCCGTGCCATGAAAAGCTATCGCTTTGTTTGCGTTTTCCTTTCAAAGGAGCGTATGAAGATTTTGGAGTGGAAGCTAGACACATACATAAATAGAAGACGCGCTTAACTTTGCATGAGTCGTTGGCTCACACGTACAACGAGATCCAGTTCCCGCTAGTACGGTCCCCTTCCCATTGAAATGGTTCCAATCGATAATTAAATCGACGAATTAAAAGTGTGTTGTTCTCCGCACTCGATGTACCTATGTAAACAAATTTGATTGGAAAGTACTGTAGGTTTTTACATATACTTCCTTCTTTTGCATAGAAATTTCATTCCTTTCTCCCATGTGGGAGTTGTGTTTTCCAATATACCCGCGAATATTTATTCGGATATTAAATAGTTACTATTCCGCGTAATTTTTTGTGGACTTTAACCACGCTTTAAATATCGAATCGATGCAAGAAAAATATTTAATCATCGATTGCATTCTATCGTTTTAAGAACAATGTGCTTAGTATCACGTTCGTGAAGCATTCTCGACTGCGAAGCGAAGAGTTCGTTGGTTTTCAACACGAATACTATTTATTCGTCCCGATTGTTACACTTCTATCGTTTGAAAACACGAATTAGAGAATATATTTGGACAGTATTACCTCGCTGACTGTTATCGAGAAAAGGTTACGATTTTTCTCTAGGAATCGAATTCTTTTATCTCATGGTAAAGGAGAGTTTCGTATATGCACCCAATAACTCTGTTCGTATTATCATAAGCACACGATTAACCAAATTCTTACTTAATAAAATTTTATTCGTATTTCGTTTTGAAGAACAGTATTGATCGTCAATAATTTCCACGAGGAAAACAAATTTTTGCTGGCGCACTTATTTAACAATGGCTTTCTATGAAACTGTTCACTGCGCCAATGTATCAAAATTTACAAATAATCTTCAATATCGTGTCGTTGAATATGCGTGACAAATTTTAAATTAATCGATCCAGTAGGTGGCCATTATAAATTCCCGAAGATACCCCTTATTTCAGGACGTCCGAGCATAAAACCCCTCTTAATTCACGAACCTCTTCTCCTTCACAATAGGATGCTATTTAGGTCCCGAGCGTTGAGGTGGTTGACAGCTGCGCGAGATAGGTGCGCTGAATCATTGTGCCGCCGATCGCACGACGAAGACACTTTAACATCCCGGATATCTAACCTAGATGTTACTAACATACATATACGCGACAAGTCGCGTAAATCGTTATGGAATAACAATGTTCTGTCAGTAGCTCCGTGACATTTGAAGTTTAAAATTGGTCATGAATTCGAAGATTAAATCATTATTCATTAAATATGCAGCGTTGCACTCTGAGGATGAATTCCATTACATTTAATCAATAATGTACATATATATGACAAGTTTCATGAAACGAAACGGAATGACAATACTCTGCCAATAATTTTAAAGTTTAAAATAGGTTATCGATCCCGATGATTAAAATACTATTCATCAACTTGTTAACCGGCATATTATTCGGTCAGAGATCCAGAGATAAATGATTCAAATGACAAATTAATTCGTCTTTGCTCGAGATAGATTTAAATACGAATTATTCCGATGTACATGTATGAGCAATATTTTTCACGATTCGTTGAAATGACGAACACAAATATAAGTGGATCGTGCTATATAAACGAAGAAACGATATGACTCGTAACGTATACAATATGAACTAATTATACGAATTATATCTTAAAATCACACATATTTATGAATTCACATTATACGAACCACAACGTTGAGCAACGTTGAAAAATTGAACAATTTGTAAAAATAAGTCAGAACTCCACTTGATTTTCTTTTTTCTAGAAATATTCCATCCAAAATGTATTTCTTCGATTACTTTCTTTCTTTGTCGAAATATGGAAATTTCTGAGGATTTTGCACTACCTGTTTCTTCCTCGCTTTCGTATTTCAGGTATACGCTTTACTCGCATATCCCTTAGCTAGCAAGATTTGTATCGGATTTAAACGTATAAATAAAGTAAGAAGATTGCTCTACATTCTTCGGCACAAATGGTTATGTAACGTTACATAAAAACTATACGAAATAATTGAAATTGATACAAATCCGTACTACAATGGAAAAAATACATCAAAATAGTAATACATCAAATAGTTCACAATATGTTCCATCTAATAATCGTATAACGTGTGAATTATTTTCATTTGTGCAATGTTGAACGTTTAAATTTTATTCTATTACTAAAAAGTAGTTCTAAAATTTAATTTTTTGTTTGTGTAATTATAAAATTTTCATACTTTTAATAAAATTCAAATATATTATTTCTGCCCCTTAATTTCTTCATTCGTTAGCAAACAATTAAATACAATTGATGGTAATAAATAATTAATTGCACCTTCCTGTTGTTGCTCGACGTAACAAAATTTACTTCTCAATTAAACCGATAATATCTCAACAATGTCTGTAATTAAAGAAGATTTAATCATAACCAGTAGGTCAAAACGTTCCACCATTTAATCATTTCAAAATCTCTCCACTGCCTCGGAGTTAAATGCTAAATAAGATTCTAATACATTGTTTCTGATACTCATTTGTTGAAAACAATTAACAATTTTACCGACACAGTTCAGCCCAAAAAACTTGCAGTTTATTGCCATTTAGAAAACACAAAAACACACGATATATTTTTATTTCACGTTCAATTCAAATCGTATCAGAAATATTAAAATTTCCGTTCACGAGTTTCCACCGCGACTTATTCGCGGTTCCATTGCTACATTCCGGCCTTTTTCAGCCACTATCGTATTGTTTCCCCTTTGCTCGCCGAAATACACGTATAAACATTTGTATCGAGCACAAAAGTAAGGGGGGACACGCGCCACGCGAGTTTAACATCCCTATTTCTAAAGCGTAAGAAGAAAGCGTCGCAAAACCGCAGAAACGAACGCGGCAGCAAATAATCTCGTCCATTTTTCACTATTGAAAATCCCTATGCATCGAAACACTGACGAAACCGGGTTACTCGCATGAACGGACAGCTTGGAAGTTCAACAATCCTCGGTTTCAAGACGAAAAATCGGATCGACAGCCGACTTGAAATCGAAGTTGGTCGAGAATTTGTTCTCCGAACTGCTTAAACTCGAAATAAAAATAGACTGTGGTTTTTTCACAAATGTTGAGAATAAAGACGGTAAAAGTATTTGTTTTACTTTTTCTATTGGTCTTTGTCGTTGGTGTGCACGTGTTGTTCACTGTCAAAAACTATACAAAATTTGTTTCAAAAATTTCCTTCTAACTTAAATAGTTTTCAAGATAGCACTGGAAAGGATGAAATTTTCAGAGTGGTTTCACCTCTTGAATTTAAGTTTCTGCAGCTACAAAAATATATATTTTTGATCTCTCTACAGACTTCCTTCGCGGATATTATGTGTTCAAGGTGTGCCGGAAATTGCGATACGCTTACCTCTGGCTTTGTAATTGCAATTTATTTTTGAGTTACGGTTGCTTCTTTGTCGATATTGTCTTAAACCCAGACTTGATTCAGACTACTACGTTTCACTCTAGACTATTCATGAACTTTCATCTTTAATGTTTTTTTGAAGCTATCGAAATCGGAAAGGTCGTTACTAATATAAATAATTATTGTTTTTCTTAAACAAGGTTTACGAGGATCAAAGAAGGTAAAGTAATGATTTGGTTAGGTTAAGTTAACATCTAGACAAAACAAAGTTTATATATGATAATATTCACCGAATATTTTTTTTATGCTTGTAAATTATTTAAAGTAACGTCAATAGTTACGATCGTACTAAATAATGGTGTATTTTTATTCCGTTTCATTTAGTTTATGTTCATAAAATTATGTCGACGTATTTGTTTTATATCAATTATTAAAAATTGTGTAAAAATGACGTTTCGAGATTCGAAACGTTTAGAAAAAAATATACTTTTATACATGATGTCGATAAATAAAAATGCATAATTATTCGATCATAACTGTTGGTACTATTGTTAGTAGTATATTATTTAACGTATACCTACCCGGTATTTAGAATCAACGTGATAACGAATAAGAAATGTGGTATAAATTGTTTAAAATTATAATAAGCAGCGACTCAGAATACGCGTTGGAAAAATGCACGTTGGAAAAATACACGTCGGTTTCGTGATTGTTTTATTTTTAAATTATCCCAATGCGGCTATTGTGGAAAGAGAACAAGTAAAAGGATAACAGTTCATTTCAACCGCGGCAACAATAAGCATAGAACAGATTATGAGGAGGAGAAAAGGTTGACAGCAAATTAACAGAGCAGTGCATAGTAACAGGGATTTCAACCAGTTTTGCTCTAGTGATACTTGTTTCGTTCTCTTTCCCCGTGTCCGACTAGCTTTTGAATAATCCTTTATGTGACAACTTTTCAGACTAGGTACAATGCGATTTTAAACAAAACCTTTTGAAACAAGTGACTGCCGTTTCATGTATTATGTATTACATAGCTCGAAAACCAGAATTTTCCGAGCTTCAAAAAGTACAAATGTAACAATGAAACTTTGAAGAAAATTTACATGAAAATGTACGCTGAAATAAGATCGACCAATTGCATGCACGTTAAATTCGTACGCAATGGACTTTTAACGCGTTACTTGTTAAATGAATAAAATAGCAAAGCGTTGGAGAATGCTTTCAAATTATTAAAACGTTACGCAACTTGGTGACACTTTTTTACGAACAATGTTGCAAAATTAATTAATCTTTTAGCAGAACATTCATCACGTCGCTTAAAAAAAAAAATGTAAAATTAGGAATAAAAAGAAATAGTTTTTTCACTAATTTGCAATTAAAAAATTTGTGATACGATGTAAGTAATCTTTTATTCCACTAAAAGTCACGCTGAATGATACAAAAATTTTTTAAATATTTTTACGAAAGTATGACATGATCCATTTATGAATAACATTAAACATCAATATTGTGGTATAATACTATTCACTAATAAGTATAATAGTTGTGTAACTTGATGTGGCAGGAATATATCGTAGAAAATATAAATTTTGTCGTTCCAGAACTATATTTAATATATGAGCCACGTACGACGCAATTAGATTTTCTTATTTTCATAATTTCTTTTATAATTCCGTGTTTTCAGTCGTCCTTCAGACGTTGGAAACGTAACGCATTTATATCAATAAAAAGCTACTTAACGTATGACACACTCCTGGCCCTTTGCCTGAGTTGAAAATTAAACTACCGTATTCCACGGAGACGCTTCCACGGAAAGTTTTGTCATAAATTATGCACAGGTGTATTTCGATTTTTCAAATGTTGATTTCTTTTTTCTTCCAGACACATTTTAATTCGATACCGACGCTTCGATCGATACCCCAACTAGAATCTTTTACAACCTAAAAACCATTTCATACATTCGTACTTTTAATGTTCCCGTAGATATTTCACATAAAATTAAGATTATTCTAATATTTAAAACGCTCTCTCGTTTAACACACCAACTGCCATATAATTCATACAGAACTGACAGTAACGTTTCGACGATTGCAGTAGCATTTTTTTAGACATTCAAATATTCGTAACGTTACGTAGAAATCCTGTGGGTATTCGAGAGTGTGAACTCCAGAAACTTTTAATCCAATTAGTTATCCACATTTTTCTACGTTACAAATTTTGTTCGCGGCCTCTTTTAATTGTTAGCTACCTCCTACTTCGTACGGTAAAACAATGCCGTGGATGGTCGTGGTTGAAATTAATTTCTGCCACGTTCGTGACTCAACGAATCAAAGTTCCGAAATGTGCGATATTTTCTCGGACGGTCTATTATGGAAACACTTAAACTCTCATAAAATAAGCTCGGTGGTTAACGCGTGAAAAGAAAGATTCGTGGCTATTTGGTATAAGACACAGGCAATTTAACTTAATACCTCCCGGTAGCATCCTTCTGTTTGTTGAAAACTCGTCGGACAACATCGGGGCGGGACACCTTATAACGATAATCTTGAGACATTACCTGCTTTAAGGCGCTGGAGGAACGTGGGAGCACGTGCGCCAAAGAGAAATAGAGGGAAAGTAAGAGCGATGGATGGGGGTAAGGCGACGATATATCTGACTACCGTTAAAACGGTATTACCCCACTTCGAAATTGACGATTAATCATAGGTGTGCACCCGCTGCGCCGCCAGGAAAGGGAGCTGATTGCTCCCATACCACTGATTCGAACAGGGTTGAACTCGGCTGTTCAGGCTGCTATTGATTCCTTGACGGATTCTTACGCTCGGATCTCTGTGCAGTTACCCTTTGGGAATTTCACGAGCGAATGTTCCACGAGCGTGATGCGTTACCCGATGAAATGTAGAAACGTCGTGGTCCAACTATCTTAATGACAAATTTTCATAAAGTAATCAAACTTTGCGCCCAGGTTCAGTCACGTTGGATCATTTTACCGTTTTCATTATTACTTTGATATATTTTCACACGTTAAAGAAGCAACGAACCGTTTCTCTAAGCGAGTAATTACCGTCGGTTATTTATATTTGTACATTGTGAATTTAGTAATTTATAAGACAAGAATTATATAATTGTGAGAGAAATTTCTTATTCGATGAAAATAAAAATTCATAACGTGGGTAGACTTTACGGGTTTATTTGTTAAATCATTTTCTATCGTGAAGTATTAGTCCTCTTAATAATTGGTTATAGATAACAGATATGTTGGCGGAAGTATGTATATATATATATTTACTCTTTTTATGTGACGTCGAAGAAATCCTCGAGCCAAACAGGTACGTTTCGTCATCTCGTACGTGTACGTGTGATCGAACCAGTATTTATTTACTTGTTAGCAAATACACAAATATTAACAGTAAAGAGACTGACTGCTACTTTACCCCAACATAAACTGATTGAATTGCTCCAATAATTGATACTAAAAGTGAAAAGATCTGATATTTACTTCGGAATAGCTCAATAATACTTACTTAGTATTTCATAATGTACACACGTATAATCGTATACATACATGTACGTAATATATAACAAAAATCAATAGAATCTTGACAATTTTTAAAAATATTACCCCGAGAAGAAAATTCTTTGAAACACGTATTTACTCCTTAAAACGGTTCAAATAGTGTCTAGAATATTTCTTTCACATACTCAGAAACAAGAAAGTTATTTATGTGTTCCGAATCAGTTAAATCACCCTGCATAAGTTTAGAACGCGCGAAAGAATACAAAAGAGAAATGAACGTTGAACGAATAAAATATTATTAAAAACGTAATACAGTGTGTCATTAATATATTGTTCGAAACTATTCTTAATAATTTTATCCTCTCGTACTAAACGATCGTGAATTACTTCCATATTTTAATGTTCCTAAAAAAAAATTTATGCAATGCTTGCGACACGATTTCCTCGTTAAATGTGTCAAGCGTTGTCTTTCAAAGTCAATCGCATCTGTCAGTGTCTAATTGTAAGTGAAATCTATTGAATCGCAATGAGTGGTCGCAAAGTTCTACGGTAGACCAAACATCAGCTCGCGTAAACGAGCATCAGGAAGCGGAGCGAAGTAGATGAGAAAGGGACGAAACGTGTTATTGATTCGTCGACAAAATCCATGGAGGCGAGTCTTAGTCGCGGAAGCGTTTCATTTAAATAATTTCATGCGTGGCTACCTTTCGTCCCTCTAAACTGAATGAGGGCAGACTACGCCAGGGTATTCATTTGACATTCATTTAGTCCGTGAAGTCGCGCGATGCTACGCGACAGCCATTTAGGACAGCTGAGTGGAATCCTCGTCGAGGGTGAAACGTAATCATTGGAAAACGAGCGTCTTATATTCTTTCCTTTATCTCCGTTCGAGGAAACAAGGGCTTAGAATCAAGAATTAGGCATTTTCCAGGCCCTCGTTCCTACTATAAATAGCTACTGACGTTATTTTGAATCGTGAATGAACGTACAGAACGTTACGGGACTACAGCTGCAACCTTCGTTGGTTAATCGAATTTGTAAAACTATAAGGAAATCTTCGTTAGCGGAAGTTTTGAGATTAATTATTTTTCGAATATTTAGGTTTTTAATTTTACGAGTCAATAATTCTGTTTTGCGATTACACGCAAAACTTGTGATGTGTTAATTATAGTAATATGTTATGTTGCTATAGAATGATTCGTATCTAAAAAATCGAGTGTGTCAACGACTAATGTAAATTACCTTGCAACGGAGACGTATCTTGCTGTGAATCCTTTTGAGAAATAAAGTTAATTTTGATGTAACTGCGTTTTATTATACACGAACGTACACTGGGCGTAGTGGATTCCTGTCGTTTGAGATGCTTATGATTTCACGCAGCTCTTTCTCATTCACGATATGTTTCCTGTCGCATGGTTGAAACACTAGATGAGGTTGCTGCAGCTGCGCAACCTACCAACCCTGACAATAAATTTTCGACCAAAGGCAACTATATGGAATTCTCTAAAAATACTGTACTTTTTGAGATGTAAAATGTTATGGTGCAAATATAAAACGTGTACGAATGTTAAATCGGTCTAATATGAAATAAGTGTAAACAATAATTAAAAATTTTGTTTATTATCGAAGAGAAAACAGTGAAAAAGTAAAATGATAGTTGTAAAAAAGTATTTGCCCGGTAGAAATACCGGAAAAAAGTATTCGTTGTTGAAAAGTCTCGTAGAAATAAACTGTTTCTTGAAATATTTATATTGCTTAATATTTTGTGACTTATACTTAATTCGTATCAACTAAATTGGATTCAAATTTGACTATCGTGGCAACCACTGCGTGATTTAAAGTACACTATCATTCTCTAATTCTATAAATAAATTTCGACACACTTTCACGCCATGTTTGGAGTCGTTGTTATACATAAACACAATGTTTTCGCAAATAAGCTTCCCTTTTCGTAAAATTCCGTCTATGTTGCACAAATTCCCCACTATGTGCACCAAATCGTCGTATTATCACCTCCATGTTCAACCGTAGGCACAACACACTGGGATAATAATTTTTAGTTGGTTTTCTACCGCACAAAAGCACGACAAGTTATAGTGCCTTTTCAATGCTCGAGAAATCACGATGGTGCAAAGAGCTACACCGCCAGTTCGCGCGAGTTATTGGCTTCGAAAGGTGCCGTAATGCTTAGCCACCCTCCGCATTCGCCTAATTTGACTCCCTACGACTATTTTCTCTTTCTCAAATTGAACGCAAATCAGTTCCACACGATTTCGGATATTCAAAAGGCTTCGTCTCGCCATTATCTCAAAAGAGGAATACCAGGGATGTTTTCAGAGCTTTCATAGTCGTGGCAAGCTGTATGCTTCTTCAAAAAGGGTGTACTCTACGAATACAATATAACCGACAGTAAGAGTTATTAATACCTTATGAAAAAAAAATAATTGTTTGTCTGTTGGAATTAAATAGGAATGTAGAGGTTATTAACGTTCTATTAAGAAAATTGTAAGAATTAATAATGCAGTTGCCAGTGAATTCCCTCCTCATCGGTGAACAAATTTTGATTTAGAAAATTGAACAGTTTGCGAATCGAAAGTGATTGTAGAATGATAATTCTTGCGCAAATTCATCTAAATAATCTCTGTCATTACCAATAACTTCTTTTCACTTAGAATCTAACCTTTTTGATCTGTTCTTAAAATCTCAAATACACCGTTTTCGATACAATTGTAAGTTTAAAATTCTCACCTAAGAAAACATTAATATAAAGCGTACTTGTATAAAATTAAAATTCCAGCATTTTTTTGTTACAATTGCATCGAAAGTTGTTAGTAAAGGTTCTTATCAAAAGAGTAAGATAATATTGTTGAAAAATCCACGCAACTAAAATTGTTTCAGGCTGTCCGAAGCGAGATACAAAAGAGACTACCAAAAGAATGGTCCGAGGAAGAGGTGGCTCGGCTTACAGAGCTTTGGGAACGGCTGAAGGACGACGATGGTAATTTCTGAACAATTTTTTTTCCAAATAAGTCTCATAAGCGATGAACACCTCAGTCAAACAATATAATTTAGCGGAAAATGTGCGGCATGGCTGGCTGACCGTGCCTTGAAACAGTTGAAGAATTTTACGAATGTTCGCTCGAGAATTCATTAGCACCCGCGACTATTCTCGAGATTTAATTAAGCGCCGAGCATCGGTAACGGCTGGCTACTACCTATAGCAATAATTCGGACTCCGTTGAGACGGACGAAGAATAATATCCTCTCTGATAGGATTTTCAAGAGTCTTGTAAAACTTGCTTCATTTTCGTACAATGATCCCGCCTCCCATAACTTTAATACTCGGGAACTATTCCCGCTCCGGCTATATTCTGCAAACCTTCCGGAAACTCACAACATAATTAATTTTTCATTTTTTCCAACTTTTAGATTTTTCTAGTAACCGTAGTCGAATTCAAATGATATTATTCCCAACGCTATTCGCGAACTCGATACTTCCAAATTCGATTGAACTAAATTCTGTTATACCTACTTCGATGAATTGCGATACATGTAATCAATATTTCACGTATTTCATTTATACGAGATTACACAGAAATATACTATTTTATATTTAATACATACGCATATGCAAAACACGATAGATTATCTAGAAGATACGAATGTCTAGGGAACGTGGAACAAATATTACGATATAAAGGAAAATTAATATTGTAGGTACCGTGTGTTTTTGAGATACGCAAATTCGTAGATACAAGGTTGTGCCCCTGCTTACGTCCTTGTATATATTTTATACACGTGTATGCATTCCAATATTAAATAAAATTTTCTTTCATATGATGATACATATATACAATATGTCGAATGTACGAGGTGTCCCAGGTTTAAGATGCCAAACTTTATCAGTATATACTACGAGTCTAAATAAAAGAAAAAAAAAAAAAAATGATAGAAACATGGGTTATTTAACGTTCAATTAAAATGTTGTAAACAAAAATAAAAAATTCGAACAGTAACAGACGCAGTTACTGCGATAATATTTACATTTAATTTTTTTACCAAAACCGTGTTTACTATTTGGGGTCGTTGAAGTTATCAATATTAATTTCTACCAGAACCATTAGTAAATATTTAGACTTCGTATCGAAACGCCGCGACTATTTACAAGCGAGCAGTATGCAGATATGTAGTTTATCTACGGTTTCCGTAATGCTAATGCTCGTACTGTATTGAGAGAGTATCAACACAGCTTCCATAACGGAAGACGAAGCTTTCCTGATGTTTCTCCGAAATCGTCGCAATGGTTGACGTAGAATAAATATATAGTGAAGACGTCAAGAAACAAGAGAGTACTTGCAAAACCTCAAAGTTTCCAACATTCGAGGAATAAGAAAATTTAAGTTATTACTTTTCGTTGATCTCCCATACATTGCGTTCAATTGTATTGAATTCGTTGCTCAATTCTAGGAGAATCGAATAATTCTTAATTATTACATTTATCAATTTCGTTGAAGTTCGTTCCAAATCTCTAAACTGATAGATACTAAACTAGTCTAACGCCACCAATCTATGATACCACAATGTTAAACCCGTCTCTCCACTAACCGTTCATTCGCGTATCAGAAAATGAAATTTCTTTCTACCGTTTTAATTCTCTTCCTTTTACTCGTCCTCGTACCGCGAAAACTCTCGATCGCTTTGAATCACCGTTTCGTCCCGTTAAACGTCGAATTAATGTTGATACGGTTTACGTTGTATACAACAGATCCTGTTGACCTGATCTTCAATGGGCTCACAATAAAACGATCGAAGCCAAAGATCAAGGAGAAGCTTTTGGAATTAGGATTGGCTGCGGATCGGACGGAGCTGCACAAGAAGAGATCCAAGAAAAGCAACCAAGGTGAGTGTTCACTCTCCCTTTCTAGCCGTTCTCAATCTATGGCCGCTTGCCTCGCTTTACTCCTCTCTCTTTTCTCAGCCCTTTCTCCGGTCTGAAGCGACTCCGAGGCACCCCTTATTCTGGCCAATCCTATCCCATTCCATTCGCATCTGTCTTTCTTACTATCCTCAGATTCTGCGACTATTCCCATTCGATCAGTCTTCTGCTAATACGATTGCCGGCGACTGCATAGAGTGAACTCGCTTTGAAGGGAGGAAATGGGGGACAAAAGGAGAGAGAAACATAGAAAGATAAGGTTTGAAAGAGAGAAGAGATCAATTTGTACGGAATCTCCTTGTAGGACCCTCTTCTCATTCTTTATGATCCGAGAAAAAACCTTTTCGTCGATATTGTCAGAGATCAGGTTATGTAGACTTTGTTTCCCCTTTCCTCGCCGTTCGTGAAAGTAAAATAATCGAATTAATTGGATGCATTCTGAAATTACAATGAGAAGTGTCCACATCATTTTCTAACGGGGCCGGCGGTAGTTATTAGCACTCCGATGCAACTTCCAATTTAGGCGTCCCCTTTTAACTCGTATTACCAATTAAAAATAAGTGAAACCCGAGTTTCTAATTTGATAGGGAATTTGTATATTATTTCATCATATCGAGCAAAACACGAGAATTAATTTAATTTGTTATTTACGATATTTCGATCGTAATGTTGCACGATTTTCTTCCGGAATAATATATTCTTGAAAAAACTCGATTATAATGAAAAAGGTAGTATTGCTGAAGAAACAATGGAAAATTGTGTAATCATAGTCGATGGATAATAATCAGTTTGTACGAAAAGCTATACTCAGGTACGATAATCAAGTTTTCTTTATTAATTTAAATAATTGTTCCGTTTTGGAAGCGTTTCTACGAAAGGTGTCCCGATGCATCGTTCAGTTCCGTATAAATCCCAGCCGTATTTAGTAGGTTATTGTTTCCACTAATTGCGTCTTTTATCAAAAAATAAATTGAACAGAAATTCTTGATCAGTACTGCAGAAACGTATTTTCGCGGGCGAATCATGAGTCAGTTGAATCGTGTGATTTTGAATCAGCCAATCAGCGGTCGATTCGGCAAGCTGTCGAACCTGCCGAAATATGTAGCTGCAGGAGAGTATAGAGACAAAGGCAGTGAGTGTGAAACCCGTGACCGGTACGGACGTGCGTCGTTTGGTATAGAAAGAGAGAGAGTGAGAGAGAGAGAGAGAGAGAGAGAGAGAGAGAGAGAGAGTCTCGACTCCTTCGTGCAGACCCGATATTCCTTCAATGATCCAGAGGCAATATACATATATACATACATTCGGGAGCTGAAAGCGGAAATACGCACGTTTTCGGCTTCCTGCAGTATTAATGCTTGATTGTCCTCAAATTGCTTATTAATTTTCCACGAATCGAACAAACTATATATATCTACTGAATTTCCAAGATTTTTATGGAAATTAAATATAGGTCGATTATGTTCTAGTCTTATACAGTTGTACGCTTATTTTATTTGAAACTCGTATATCTACAGTTACCAGATAAAGATATTGAAGAGAAGAATTTGGAAAAGAGAAATATATAAATAGTTCATCGCACTACATAAATATATGCTTATTAAAAGATGAACAAAAGAAATTACAGAATTGCATATAAATAGCTTACGGTAGACTTAAAAACTTTGAATAAGTTTTGGTAACTCATAGAACAATTGTTTGCCACCTCTGTTGGCCATTTTGAATCAAATTACTAATAGTAATAGAATCGATCGTTCCAACAACGAAAACAATCAGGATCGGTCGAGTCGTGTGATTCATCGTATATATCGAACATCATGAATAAAGAAAACAGGATACAATAATATTTGTGCTTCCAACTCGACGTTGTGCACGAACGCGAGTAGTCCACGGTGGAATCGTCACGGAATACAAATTTTGTTATTTAATATCGAACAACTCGAATTCCATTCGTAGTTTTCTTACTCGAGAGCCAATATGACTCGTCCCTGGTTCCCATTACGTTGCTAGGAATTTCATATTTATCGTAGGTTACTGTTCTCCTCTTTCTCTTCGCTCCGACTTATTTGCATTCAATGCGTTGCGATAGATCGCATCGTAGATATGTATATAAGGTTAGGAGATGAAGTATAAAAGCAAAGCTTTGTCTTGGCTTACACGGTATTGAAATAACGTTTCCTCGCGGTTCCCATATCACGAACCAAATGTGATTTTGCATCATGTTTCGGCTGATACATCTTCGATGCCGTCATGGCGGATTTAAATGTTGGACGCGCGACGATCGAAATACTTGAAACTCCACGAACTGTAAAAATACTTCTCACTATTGGTAATCTTTATTATTAAACGTTATCAAATTTTCAAAGAACATGCTTCCTTTGCAGTGAATGACGTTGATCTATTTTCGATTTCGTTTTTACATCTACAGAATTGTGTACAAACGACTATCGAAAACTTCATAGTTTTTGAGTTATTATTTTTTAATTATTGTTTTCGATAATTATTAGTACACTGTTTTATAAATATAAAAAACATATACAAATTTTGTAAAAACTTTTTCGGAGATATTCCACAAGAAAGAAAAATCTTAATTTTTTTTAATGGACAATCTAACATCTTCGAATCGTAATATAGCAACCAATAAAAAATACCAATATCAAATCACTCTGAAATTTTTCAGGAATCAGTCTTTCGCTCGATAACAGAATTTTAGTTGGAAACGGGAGAGGGTTACGAAAAATAGAGGAAACTGGGCAAAAAATTTCGACCTCTGTATATAGTTAATAGCTACCCTATTGTACGATATATTATACACTATTGTGAGGCTCTGCCCGATTCCAAGTGGCAATCATACAACGTGAATTTACTGTACATACTAGTCGTTACATTTTCACATTACGTATTAGATATTATATATTATCGTAAACTATATAACTATATAAAAATTTTAAACATATAAAGATCTTATATTTTAAAAAAATATCAGTTTCCCAACAAATTGCCCAAACCTACAATTTAAAATAAATTAAAACATTAACTATTTAAAAAGGACTCAATAATTATGATATACTATAGAGTTATAAATTAACAATCCGTAACGTCACTTTCACTAATATTATATAAGCCTTCTAACATGAATACATATTTAATAACTACAAAATATGTTTCACTTGCGAAATATATTTTAATGAATTTAATCTCAAAATACTGACGCGGAACTATTATATTACACAAAATTATAATTCTTGTTAGTTGTTATTGCATTTAAACGCTTATAAGAATACACGTATGATCGAAGCATATGTACGTACGACACTGAAAATAACAGTATCGAAAAACGTTTATATCCATTTCCACGTATTTTGTAAAAAGGCAAATCGTCGTGGGAAACGCAGTCTGTTAGTAATTCAGACGGGAATGAAAGCAGCGACGAAGAAGCTGGAAAATCCTCGAGACGCAGCAGTAAGACTCCCAATAAACCAACGACCAAGGGAACGAAGAAAAGCAGGAAGAAACAGCCAACGATAGTCTACACGGATGCACAATTATCTGGACTCTTGAAGGATGTCATCGAAAAAAGTGAGTAACACCGTGTCGCCCCTTCTTTTGTCAGCTTTGCAAGGGTAGTTTCAGTGATTTATGAGAATAAAATTCTCGGCGGCGACTTCGAATATTGTACCTCTCCTCTTTTACGCCTCTGGAGGACAAATGTCTTTTGAGAGCATAGAGAGGGCTTTTGAGGAGGAGTCTCCGTAGCGATCGTTTGAAAAAAACGAATAGAAAAAGTAATGACTTGTCAGACTCCTGCTTGCGGTACAAATGTGGCCTCCGTTTGGAAGCACCAGTTTATCCCCGTAGATTTAGGGAAAGACATCGTTAAAAAACGATCTCGGCACCCTTTTGTGTCACTCCAACGTGCTTGTCACCTATCAGAATACCGTTTCACGCAAGAAGGGTCGTAGGTTCCAGTAATGTTTCAAAGCAAGAGCTACACGTTTTCGCACGAAACGCGTGAATTTTAGATTTATCGTGTCACCGAAGGTTTATTTTTCTGGCCTTGGGTCGACACGACATTTTTATTACCCAACTAGAAACTACACAGATTCTCAATAGTTTCAGTTACCACGTTTGATATTATAACTCGCGTTATCGTTAATTTTTGATTAGGAAATCGTTAATGTTCTTAGACAATCAGTATTTTGAATCGATGTATATAATCGACACTAGAATAGCAAGATAGAGTAATAGCAAACGAGTGTTGGATTACCAGTATTTGAAATACAGTGGGCTAGAATTAATTCCTAATCGTCGTCACGTTTAAATAATTTGGTAGTCAGAGGATCGATATTAAAATTACACGCGTTACGAATTGTTTTTTATATCGGATCTCTTTTTCTAATATCTTCATTATTACTTGAGAATAATAACCTTGAACTAGGCGAGAGAACTTGCGAGGAAAATGCAATCACAAATTTTTTTTAATAAATCAGATATGATGGAGGCTCTGGAATGGATTAAGGAATCCCTGCAGGATGTTCTGGACGATCGAGACGAGGAAAGCTCCGAAGGTATTCCCTTAGTCCCGCTGACAGATTATTCGTCGGCCGCGATGGATTCACCCAGCTTTCAAAAGCTTCTTCGAGCTTTGGGATTCGCAGCTCCGGCTGATGAACAGGAATCTTATTGGCGTATACCGGCTAATATGCTTACCTCGACCATTCAGAAGCGCTGCAATCTTATCGAAGCTACATTGGCAGGGAATTTCATTGTTGAAGGTACTATTTCCGCCTATTTGTGGACGTATCATGGTCAATGGCAGTTCTCGATTTATATAAAGATATAGAGTTAATTACCATGGTAAAACTATTTAAGGAGATATAAAAGTACAGAAACCTTTAGTTTTATTCACTGAAAAGTATTTATTTATAACAAACATTAAATAATTATGTTATTTATTACAATTTACTGCAAGGATCTCATCAAAAGATATACCTACCTATATCATACACCATTATTTTCTATACAAGATTAATTTTCTTGGAAATTATGATAGGAAATAAAATTTCATTTTAGAAACGAATAATTATCAAAAAAATATAAATACGTTTAAGATATTTCCATTCTTCTGAATCTACATATGTGTCTTGGCCTATCCCATGTTAAAGTGTTTCGTTTTGTCTTAGGTGAGTTAATTTAGGGAACATTCAATAATTACACTTTAACGTGAGATAAAAATTGAACCGAATTGCAATGAATTATTTAAATCGGAAATTTAAAAAATGGCACTAAAACTGCTCTTAAATTCACGTGAATACGATCCCAACACATTTCTAGCTCTTATCCAAAAGAAACGTTGGTGTTCCATTTTACCCTACTTTCCCCTAATAGTATTTTGTAATCAATCTTTTTCATAATTACGTCTACTTTCACATATACATAGTAATATATTAATTTAACTTTTCTTATTTTCAATTTTATACTTTACTTAATTAGAACCGAGAGCGATCTCACAAAAAGAGAAGTTTGATGATAAAGACAGTGAAAGCGATGATGATGTTGATGTACTAGAAAACATTAAGAAATACTTTGAATCTAAAGGTACGTAATTTTTATAAGTTCATTTTTAACCTTTTTACTGCTTTTCTAATAAAGTATTTGCATTATTGTGTTAAAATTATGTTATTAGCGACATCAAATTTTGAATATTTATTAAGCGAAAGATTTTATATAAACAGGAATAAATATTAAAAGCAGGGAGAAAAATTAATTCTCAGGGTTTATCTTTACTTATCCTTAAAAGCATAAAAATTCAATTATGAATTAAATCGTTATAATTCGTAACTTCAAATCTTTATCGAATAAATGCTTTTTATATATTTTATTTATACTGTTGTTTCAAAAGATGCATACTTTATGAAAGTAATAATATATACAACAATATCAAAAGTCTATGAATAAATCTCTAGCTCTCATATTTATGTATAGAAGTTGTGTAAATTCAAAATTTCTATTATTTTTCTAGCGGCTATTTATTCAGTGTACATTATGATCTTAGGTGGTATAGACCGATTTTAAAATTACAAATAACAATTTTACAAATATTCGAAACAGATAGTTTGCGAAAACAGAGTTTAGCTCTAATTCCTAGAATCCTTTTAACATATAAATGCAGTTGGAATGATAAACCTTATTGAATAATTTAATCATTTTCATTGAGATTAATTGCGTCTAAGATGTTTGCTGGCCAAGCCTTAAAACTCAACTCTCTTTTCCAAATACTCGAACAATTAGTTTTTCCTATAATGAAATCAATCGATAAGATTGGATATTTGTTTACATTTGTCAGTAGAACCAACACCATCCACTTCTCACGATTCTGATTCTGCGGACAGTGTCGGTTCCAAAGCGAGCTCATCGAAAAGTTCGAAGAAGATTCCTCTGAAATCATCAGAAAGTGTCAATACGAAAATAGAGAAAGTAAAAGTAGCAAGCTTACAGACAGTCGGTACGTATTATAAAATATGTTCCACGCGGACAGCCTCGTGCCCTCTGTGACGTAACTACCCAAACACTGAAAGCTACAGATATACCGACAAACGCATGCAAAAATCAATTATCTGTAAACATTTTATTAAGATTGGGATTACATTTCGTTGACTTTGCCATTGATCGCAATTTCAGAAACCTCGGCGATAAAAAAGAAGATCAGTGGTCGTGTAAGATTACTTTCTGATTCGTCGGATTCCGAATTGGAAATCGAAACCGACGCCACAAATATTCAAGGTAAATAAAGAGTATGTCGAGAAATGAAATTAAAATTACAAGTGGAAACTGGACATATCGTGTTGTTAAATATTTGTGTTAGATGAAGGAAAAAGAAATCGATCGGACAGTTCAGAAAAAGAGAATGGAAGCATGAAAAAACGCCGTCTGCTGGATAGCGATGAAGAAGAGGGCCCATTAACGTCTCAGAATACCGAGCTGAAACAAGCTAGGACGATAATTAGCGACGACGAGGAAGAACATGCACAAAAACAACGTAATCAACAAGGGTCGTCTCGTGTAATTATTAGTGACGATGAAGATTAATGCAAAGCAGTGATCTTGGTCGTAACTTTTCGCTGTTTTTCATATCACTTTTCCTTTTTACTTCTTGAAGAAACATTGTATATTGCATTTTATGTTACGCATTATGATTTTATATAATTTTTGACAATAAAAACGATTCACCTCTACTATAATTACTCGATGGTGTCTTTTCTTGGTCCTGATTAGGAAAAAAAATAGAAAGATACTTTTTTCCGAGTAGAAATGATTAATTGAGAGATTTTCGAGGAGAATCGATGGTTTTAAAGAAACTTGAAAAGTAAATTTAGTGTCACATCAATTCTTATCATCTTTAAAAAATGCCTATATCTCTAAGAGAGAAATAATGTTCTTACGAGAATCAAGTACGTGAAGAATGTAATTACACGCGTATTGTGCAAATGTTGTATTAATGTGTCCTATGAATAGGATGTTTTACTTCGAAACTTGTTCAAAATTTATGTATATGAGTCAATTAATTATTTAAAATGTATGAATAACATACACATTGCAATATTAACATTTATTCGACTAATATCTATTAATTGTAATTAATAACAAATTACACCAAATATAGTGGACATTGTTTACGAAACAATTTGTCAGTTAGATCGAATAGATGGTCTAACTAATTGCAAATTTGTAACATCACTTCTCTTTCATAGTATATACACAGCCCTTCGTAACCGAAAATTTTCAGTCTCCCTGGAGCCTTTGAGAAGCGCATCTTCCCTGCACTGGACTAGGCTCATGGGGATTGTCGTATAATCTCGAACCTCCATAATCCTCCGGACAACTTTGTCGTCTATGGGTGACCAATGGTAACGACAAGCGTTGTTGAATATCGAATTTTGTAATGTACTCACTTTTAACTATTTATTTCATTTAAATGTTAGGCCTATGTTCATTTTATTTACCGGTTACCATTTTCTTTACAACATATATTATTTAATTACCCACTATTTATACTTTCTCATTATTCGTTAAATTTCTATGATTCCTTAGAATATAAGATACTATAAAGTGGATTCTGAGGACAGATAGAACATTATAAATTTTAGTAAACTGTTAGGGTAAGTGTAAGTTCGGAAATATTTTTAATTCGATGTTGATAAAGTGATTCAATATTTAGAATATTCTTTGACTAATAAGTTCGACAGAATCAAAACATATGGTGGACCAATATGTTAATTTAAAACTATTTCTTAATCACACGTAAATACTAGAAATATAGAGACCAGTTTTCCATATTTCTATATTTACCGACTTCATTGATTTAATTTCGTATAGTTCCTAGAATCGCCTTTCTTAACCGAAGAGGTCGCTCTAAAACCACAGATATTTTACGAGGTTGGTATTTCAGATCGTATGACACCAAGTCGCGTGAGGTGAAACATTCATCTTATATCTCGTATGCGACACCAATTCCCGTAAGACGAAATGTCTATTCTATATCTCGCGTATGTACCAACTCTGGTAACACGAAACGTCGATAATTAGACGATTCTATGACTTATGACACGAGACACGTTTGTGATCAAATTACAGAAACCGATTTACCGACGGCCGTGTAGATAAAACAGTTTTGTCCAGTAACGTTCGTTTTCAAGATCTGGTTGTCATTGATGAAGTGCACACCGCTGGCGTTTCCTCAGTCTCTCGATATGCCCTTACAGGTAATTGGATGCACCCGGGGTACACTTCAGGGTGCCAAGAAAAACAGTTCCCGAAAGGCGTCCACATTTCGCCAAGTAACTATCAGGCGCTCATGAAGGTACGGGAGGCACGAGTCGCACCGCGCATCGTTACTGCGCACCTATTCAAACGTCATCTAACCAGTCGCGCGACCTCTTCGGTCACATGTAAGCCGACTCCTCGATTGGCCAATGTGGATGACTTTACGTCTTTTGATGGGCAGGTGAGGAGTCTTGGCGAGTGTCAACGATACGTACGCGTGTATCGAAACATAATCGCGGCCGAAGACCAGCCTTTGCCTTTTTCCGCGCATCCTCGACGGCAAGAACCGCGATTGCGTTCGTGGAACGACGCGTAATGTCGCCGCAAGGATTCCGCGAGTCGCGGATTTGCCATCAGGCGATCATATCGTCGAAGGAATTATGAAAAACACCAAGCATGGCTGCATATTGTTGTATACACCCCTCTTCCTCTTCCGGCTATGGGAGCACTGCGATAGTAGATACAAAGGAACCTTGAACTATTTCGCATGTATGATAGAACTTCGCTTATTCGAATCGGAAGGGAAACAAGAGCGTTCGGATAACCAGATAGTTCGGATGATAAAAGCTCACGGATTATCCCTTCCATTAGTGTTTACTCGTTTGCATAATAGGAGTTAACGTTCCCATAACTGGACTTCTAATCTTGGTTCTGATTCTGTCCGCATTCAAGATACAGCAATGACTTCGTCTATCCGAGGTATCGGTGTCCACGATCTTTAAAAATATGAAATGATTTCCAACTTAAGAGTTCTGTCTTTCTAAATGACATGTAAATAGTAGGACTAAATTGATAAAGTCCAGATAAGCGAGACAAAGAGAGTGAGAGCTGGAGGAGAGAGAATAATTTGCGAGTAATAGTTTTTCAAGCAATTATTTTTCATTCCGTAACATAATACATAACGTTTGATCTGACACAACTGTATCGTAAGTAGGTATAACGTTAAATTTTAGTTATTCGTCGAGTTCATAAATGTGCATTGTTTAAACATAGAAAATTGTTTAAGGGTCAAACATTGTTTAATTCGTGTTTAAGTGTATCAAACCTAATGCAATACGTTTATATTTTAAAACACAACAGGGACGCTTAAAGAATGCCTTAATACGATACAGTATCGCATACAAATGAAGATTTGTTCCACATTATCCAAAGATATAATACATTTATTTCCTCCGAAATTTGTTTATTCCGCGCACATCAATTTATAAATATGAAAGTAAACAACACGGATTCGCTGATTATTTGCTAATATAATAATATTTTACCGTTATATATTTATGACCTAACCTAGACCCCCCTTATATGGCTGCGTCCTAACTTAATTGAACCTTCTACAGCAACGAATCCGAACGATCGATCAACCCAAAAAAAAATACAAGGGATAATCTATGATCGTGAATATTGATTGGACGAAATTTAACATCTTTTTTTACTTCATATTTCTTTTTTGTCGTGTTATTGGATCGGTTTGATTTGTCAGGACAGTTATTACATTCCATGGACTTTGAATAAAATTTTGTCATGATTGATCATTTTTAATGAAATATTTCACTCTTAATGACAGAGAAATATACAAGGTCTTAACACATTTATACATATAGGAGACTTTTCCTCAGAATCACTTCCACGTGTCAATAGAAATCAGAAAGTCTTCTTCCATTTTGTAATCTGAGGCTTCGTTACCCATGTACAAGTAGCTACCATTTATACGCCTGTAACGCATAGACACTTGACTCATGAGTAAACGTGCATGTGTGTGACCTGCAATATAAATAGCACATTCCGGGAGTCTCATCAGTAAACTTTATGTACACACATCTCGGTAACGAAGCTTCAGATTGTAGAATGGTAAAGAACTCTTCCATTTCTCTTTGCACGTGGAATTGATCCCGAGAAATGTTACATGTTTCTCAGTACCCTGCATATTGTTACAAATGTGCATGAACAGTAAGCTTACCTAAAAATAAGAAATATTTAATTCTACATCTCATCAATATATCCACCGTTTCCCGACAATTTGCCTTAATTTCAATATTCTTACGATTAAGTATTGAATTTTAATTATCGTTGCCATATTATTTCATTCTTGTTCGAATACAATCGGTTCGCTTCGGAACAAGGCTATCTTTGAGTGGTTAATTTGAACACGGGATGGCTTAACAAATATTTTAATATTAACAGGGGAAAACGAAAGAAGATACAAGAGAGAATGATGTTTTCGGAAGTGTGATATAAAATGGAGAGAACGTTTCAGATAATGACTAGACGTTTATAAAATTTACAGTTCCGACACGAAGCGATGATATATCGAATTTATCAACTGCCTAGCGAATACCTTTTAACTTCTTTCTTCGAACAGTCTAGTTTCATAATGGTTACCTCGGTGATAAAATTCCGGATGAAACATTGCGGATTGTTATTAAATTACGGTCATTTCCTATAAATTAAGATTATTTCCTAATTACACGTAAAAATTACGTGTAAGGAATAAGTAAGCGTGAAACAAGATTCCGGACGGATGACCACGTGCATTCTAATCTCAACTTCCAAACACCAGGCTCGCACGATGCACATGGAGGTCGCGCATCGGGATGAGCCGGGGTCCACTCTCGGAAGAACATGCCTCGACAAAACACGTGGCCTTAGCATTAGGAGTTCAGGAAAACGAGTTGGCAATTGGTAGACTACTTAGTTTACATGCTTTCCTACTAGAAGCGCGGGCTCCTTATACGGTTGTAGGCGGATGGCATCCTCTCTTTTTCCCCACTTCATTCCCTATCCCCTCCTATTGCCCCTCCTATAGCAATACAGGCATTGAATAGGAACTGTGAGCGACGCGAAAGGCGTACATAATACACAATTTCGTACTGCTCGTGCGCTGAGAAATTTAAATGCGAGAAATTAAATTAGCGATTTTTGTAAGTACCTAATAAACGCAGTCGAATTAAATGAAACGATGATAAGTTATTGAGAATTTTTTAATGTATAATAATTGTAAAATTAGCCAAATGTATCTAACGTGTACGACGAATTAAAAGAAATATGTTATGGATATAGGTATTTTAAACGTTTGAATATTTATTTAGCACGAAATACGTAAATTAGTTTCTTTTGTTAATTTCATCTTTTCAAATAATTTGTGAGATCTCTAGTAACAAATTCTTATATGATTTATTTAATTTTATTTAATAATTTTAGTTATATTCTATTAAAAAATTGAACATTATACTATTTTTAATTGTAAATATAATATGACACAATAGATTTGCAAGAATGTCAATATTTTCTCTAATTAATAATTATAGATCTCGGTTTAAGTTTCGTTTATTTCTATACCGTGTGTTATGAACGTTACTATGCGTCAAGACTTTCGATTTAACAAATTTAGAGGTTTTACAAAATAAGTCGATTCGTATTTGTTGTTTCTATTTCTGTATCATAAAAGTAATGAGAAATTGTAAATGCGATTAAACAAAACGAGGCATTATTTGATACAGCTACGGTGAATATTAATTTCAAACGATTATATGAAAATATTGAACAATTTTACAAATTACAAATATTAAATGCTAATAGAATATACAAATATGTAAAAATCCATTGAAAGAATGATACACAAATACATTTTCTTTTATCTACAATACTCTTCGAAACTTTTATTCGATTAAAAATTGATTCGTTAGCTAGTAAAGAGTGACGAATAATGAGGTAGTTGCTATTATTGTTCATCGTTTATTGTCCGAATTATTAGTTGTTGTTTAATTTCACAGGAAATGTATTAAAGTATTATAACCTGTTGCGTAAAAATGGCGCGGTCGCGGCAACTTATGTCACGTTCTCTACGCATGTGATTCGTGTTTACATGCGCATGAACTGCGCGAGTCATCTGCGAACAGTCGTCGACTTATTCAGATTATAGAAACGAGAGGAGGTCTACAGACGCTCCCGTGATAAAGAAGATACGTAAATACATACTGCGCTTCAATCACCTCTTCCGATTTACGTCATTTTATTGTGCATTTCTTTGAGCTATTATTACTCAAATATACATTATACATTATACAAAATTTAAACGATTCTATTTAGAATACTTTAACGCAGCAATTTCCAATCTATACGCCACAATTTATAAAATGATGTGTAGCATAATAAATTGTTACATTACTTTATACGAAAATTCTTAATGTTAAAAAAGATCGTGTATAACAATTTCAGTTTATTATTCTTTCTTAGTCACTTGTAAGTTTGGTAAAACCAATTGTTTTATTTCTTCGCTATTCAACGGGCTTGAACGCATTTACTAAAATAACTTGTTCTTCGTTACTATATTTCTACTTATAAGTATATTAATTTGAAAATTATTGATATTTCTGAGGAGAACAATTAAATAAATTTTCCACTCCTAAATTAATTCAATTGGAATACTTATTTAAATAAAACTATTTTTCCCGTCACATTAGTGTATTAAAGTATGCACGTGAGACTAACTTTAAAACAGTAGAACCCGACTCTATAATCAACATAACCTTAAAAAACAATACTAAATACAATAGTTTCCGAAAAATGGTTTATTAAATATTGCGTGATTCGTGTATTCCAATTGAAAAAAATGTTATTGGATTAGGAAGTTCCCCTAGTGTGGCTCATTCATCGGACCATATTTTGCCCAACGAGACGAATCACTAAAGAAAAAGACACGTTCGTGTGGAATTCATGTGATAAAAAATACAGACTCCAAATATGGTCTTGTTCTGCACATACGTCAATCATATGCATTTGTTTACATCCGCTGACTCGTCACCTTGTACCGAATATAGGCCCTTTAGAGTACACAAATCTTAGAAGAATATTAACCATCTTGTTCAAACTCACTTAGAAGGCTGACAATAGAAGACTGAACCTACTTAAAGTAACGATGGATACTATATGCATGGTTTGAACTAATAGGGCTATGCTCAGCTTTACAATACATTCCACCAAAAGTTTACACAGTCAACGCGATCTTCTAGTTCACAACGCTAAAAAGAAACATTCTTTCATGAATTTTGTTCTCAAATACTGTCGATAATAGCTTTTTAAAATACATGTTCTTAGTATCCCTGATTTTTTAAAATTCTATTAATTCGAAATGAAAAATAATATTACTTCTTTCTAAGTTGGTTTCATGGGTTGCTCGATCATTGGCAACGAAACTTGGTCTCTATCGCTTTTACATTATTGCAATTAAATATCTTAGAGACGTATGATTTTTAGAAAGCTTATTGTTAATGTACCTTTTAAACGTTGCCAAGACCGTGTTCGGATTTGTGTTCTACTTTCGTCTTTGCGATGATCGATGTTTTTAAACGTCTATGGTTGAAGCCGCTAAGATTTGTGTAACTTGAGTCAGTATTCGGACGCCGCGTCCAAATTTGCGGAGATAGAACGGGATTGGCTCGCGTTTTCGGTGATATCGAACGAGTTTCACGTTTCTCCTGGTCCCTCCTCTCTGGCTCCTTGCCCCCCTCGTCCCCATCTCTCTTCACTCGGTGGTCCCGGAGAACTCTACTTTTGTGATAGTACCCTGCCGCTCGTGTTGTCCAGCGCGTTGCCGAAATTTTCAGATGATTGATGGCTATTGATGCGCGGGCCAACTCTCGCCACTACAGAAGGACCAACGTTCTCCTTTCCTTTGCAAATTATTCGTTGTTCGTGTTCCAGCTCTCGCGTGTATGCGTGTAGCGAACCAGGGCTGAATCCAAGTGTTCCCAGTGCCACGAGGCAGTCGCGAAGATTTTTTTTTCACCGCGAAGAAATTCCATCGAAGTAGAGATCAACTTTTTACGCGACTGACCGATTGAGACTAATACGATGAACCTGGTCTGAATGTAAACATTCTCGATGCCACGAAACAGTCGCGAAAATTCTTTTGTCAGGAATAGATTCTATCGGAGCAAGGTTGTCTGGTAAATACGTTCCTTTGAGTCTTTCTCACGTTTACGCGATATTATTGTACATATTATAATGTTTCATTATCTTCTATTAATGTTCCACTGGGTACGTTAATATGGGTATATCAATAAACGGAGATAGTTGTCGACAAGACAATGGGTTGTTTGATGACAATTACTGTCGAGACTTCAAAGAGATACATTATTCTGTTCCTTGTTCGCGAATTTATGACCAGATAATGTTCAGAAGAGACGATAGCATCGAACGGAGTAAGGTCTGATCTACACACTGGGTGAATCGTAGTTCTTCAGTATAGGATTATAGTTTCTAATAATGGCGCCAAAGCACAGAAATTTCAATTTATTTGCAACTTATTCCAAAATTAAAGAAAACGAGAACAAATGCGAGATAGATTTTCTTGATTAGCGCACAAGAAGCTTTCCAACTACGTAATTATATATACTTTGTTTCGATTTCAAAATAACAAGAAATAAAGTGACTAAAATTGCGCAATATTTTCCGGAACATTTCAATACTATTCCTTACTGTTTCATACAGATGTACAATGTCTAATTATTTTGTTCAAGAATTCTTAAGCCTTATAAATTATAGACAAATTATTGATCTGCTTAGTTTGATCGCAATATATTGGTTTCTTAGGATATAATAGTAAAAGGTTTTGGTATACATTTTGTTACAAAATACAAATATTGAAAAACATTTTCTGCAAAACGAACGAAGTCTCTCGCCTTGTAAATTTGTATCATAAATTCCCATTGTCAATTCGTCACTATATCTAAAAAGGGTATGTCACATGAGGAAGCGGTGAGAGATGAAAATGTGATTCGATAAAGGTTAAAATATACAACTCTTGATCGATTAAGGATATTTTAATGAGATTTGTAAAAAAAAATAATAAAAAAGTTGAATAATATATGATTTTATGTGTCGCCATTATTTTACACGGTTTGTATGCATGTTTTTCATTCATCGCGTTAACAAAAATTCATACTACTCGTTAATGAAGAAAGTTCGCGAGTTGAGAACGAAGTTGGTGTGAGTGCACAGTACGAAATAAGAGTAGTGTTTAATGATCATTTTTAACATATTGATTATATTTGACCTATCTTTTTTAAACGCCTCCACGTTCCTTCTATATCTGTTCTACGATGTTGTATATCGGTTCTTTATCACACTAAGGTCATTAATACGTTATATATAATAGAATCAAGCCGTTAAGCGTCTGGTATGTGGTCTGTGTATCTACGTACTTACGTTACATAATAACTAAGATGTGCTTGTGTTATCTATTGTGTGCTATACGATGAATGGTATGTGTACTGCATACGATTCATTTTCATTGAGCTCGATCTTCGTCAGTCAATTATCTACTTGACGAATCAAATTACACTTGTTCAACATTGCATTTTGCCACTGTCCAATTTTCGCTTCTTCGGATCGATGAGGCAAGATCGGTACCACCGAGTACGTTTTCGTTTGATACCGATACATTATTGCCACTCGGAACAACAATAAAATATTATCGAACAGATCTATATGTCAAACACAAGAGTAGGAAGCCGAAAGTCTACAGAAATTGTTTGAACTCGCTAGGGTCCACATATATATATCGGTGCAAGTATCATTGTATCTGAAACCCTTTGCCAGTGTGTTATCGATTATTCCGATTCACCGAGTGTTATTTGTGTTACGGAACGACTTATTTGACAAATTAAATTCCCCATGTTCGACATCGCGTTTTGTCACTGTTGAATGCCCAGATCTTTGACGGATCGAATTGCTAATACATAACTGGTTCCACGATCTTGAATCCTGAACGTAAGAGGTGGAATCCGATTTACACGGTAGACCATCGCGTGCAGAGCAACATTTTCACCGAACTGCAGCTGACGAAGAGGAAGGGAAAGGGAAAGGGAAAGGGGGTGGTAGCGAGGAGAGGGATAGAACCCAGCGTCTATGAAAAGGTCAAAGGTTCCAGGTGTGTTTGCGTTTCGTGTACTGGTGTTACAGGTGCAGCCTCTTCCGCAGCTCTGCTCGCCGTTGCATCAGCAACATGTGTGTCCTTTATTAACAACAATTAACATTTATCTATTGTTTAAACGCCGGTACATTCAACCAATTTTCTTACATTTTAATTGCGCGGGAACTTCGGAGAGATCGGGGAACTAGCTGTGAAATGATTCGCGGAAATTCCTGAACGGCATAGGCAGGAATCGTCGATTGTTTATCGTTTATTAACAGCCAAGCGCAAGTTGCAAAATGGGGATACCCGAATTGCGAAACGCTGGCCAACATCAGTTACATGTTGCAATAACAAAGCAATAAATTAATATGGAATATTTAATTTATCTTTTTTGTTGCACGTGTCTATAAGTAATTCGAAACGACTTACTCGTAGGTTTCGTTACGTTTTGAAATAGGTATGTATTATATTGTCGTAGAAATAATGTTACGATATTTATAACATTTATACTATAAAATTTATTCGATGCTAGTGAATTAATATAAATATTAATAGAAAATGTTAACTGTACCCTCGCATATTCTAAACGTATCTAGCGGAAAATTCATTCGTGAAAGATTACTGTCTAATCAATAAATTTATTTGTTTTTATACGTAAATGAATATTTACGTCATGTTTAAAATTTTTGTAAGATTTAAGCAACTCGCAGCTTTTAATTTGTTATACTGGTCTTGCCAGCGATTAGAGTGTCACTTCAATCCTAAGCTAAGTTTCAAGAAGTCGAATCTCTTCTTTCAAGTATTAATTCGTACGTTCTACCAAACTGTCATTTGATTGTTAAATTTTGCAGATAAATTATATAAACTACATGGAAATTTGATAAACTCGATTCAATGAAAAAGACAGTTTAATAATGTTTACGAGTAGTAGGAGAGTATCGATAAAAATTGGTCTCCCTTGTTTTATTAACTGCCATGTGTATTATCTATAGTAGCTGAACACGTTACTTGATAATTTATAACATTGTACAAAAAGTATCAAGTTATATTTATCTTTTTAAAATTCTATTATTTTTTATAAGAATGCATTATAAAATTGTTTTTCATCGAAAGCATATAATTATACTTGTACCGTTTTGTGCTTACCCAAAGAGTGCATTTTCCTTGCTACATATTACTTACTTATTTTTTAATCATTGTTAGCTATATCTGTTTGAATTAAATATTATTCTACTCACTTCTGATTATTCAACCTGCTTATATTTATAATTAAAGAGTGTTTATAACCATTCTGGAAGATACTTGTACTTTTATAATTACTCATCATTACTTACAACGACCGAAACACATTTGTACTCACATAACTTATTTGTATTTATTTTATTTAGACTTTCCAGAATGAAGTTACGGTAATTCTAGTTTTCCAATACTTCGACCTTGTATAAGTAAATCCACGCCAGAAAATTATGGTAGAATATTACTTTGCAATTGAAAATTTAACATATATGATAATTATGAAATAGATTAACTTAATTAATGCGATAACATAAATTGATAAGACATTAATGTAAGTTATATACGCCACATATTCGTTTTTTAACGCCACGAAATTAATATCGTGTCAATTTTGGAAAATTTTCAACTGTCTGTTAAGAATCTAAATACAATATCGAAATGTTAGGAAACTAGAATTGTTGTAACCACGCTCTGGAGAGTCTAAATAAAATAAGCATAACTCACGAAAATATGTTCAACTTTACTGAAGTGAATCTGGAGATCTGCCATCAGAGATACAGCGCGTGTTTCTTGTGTGTGAATGCTTGCGTGGGTAGCCGTACGCTCAGCTAACTGTAATGCAAATAGTATGTACCAGAATTCGAACCAATAAATATCAACTGCATATATTTCGAAAACGGAACATCAGATTGCAAAATGATAAAGTTGAATTTGCATGTTTCGATTTGTCTCGTTGTTTTTTGAGTGCAATGTATTATAATTAACTTGTTTCAGTTATGTATTACGTACAATATTATTTTAGAACCAAAAACAGTTAGTATGTTCTCTTTTGTTCATATTATTATAAAATACTTAAAATACTTATTTCTGAAAGTGAATTAAACGACACGTTCCTTAATCTTCAATATAACAATTCGTAACATACAATGAATTATTTTAGGGTTAAATACGTCATTGTATAGTCGTTTCAAAGTATAAGAGATACGTCCTGTTTCAATTTCGTATCTTAAATGTATCGTATGCCTCGTTCGTTAATATGGTTATAATTGTAGAATTGTACACATTAATTATATTTCTATAATGTAAAATCGTGTCACATTAATGTGTCTTGTCGTAATATTGTATCATAAAAATGGTTATCTAAATAGTGTGACTGTAATAATAATTCTAACTCTATCCTTCACCTATAAAGTCTTTCTTACTTCTCCATTAGCCAAAATAAATGCACTTGAATAGATTAATACTAAATTCGTAATAGATATTCTATGAAATTTTGTACCAAATTGCATCTTACAGGCAGTTACAATACACAGTACTTGAACATTTGGCAACGTAAGCATCGTTACGCAATAAATATCTTAATTCTATTAATAATATTCGAAGCTAAGACTTTCAACTTGTAAATTTACCAACGTTTGCGATAATTCATACATCGTACGATTTTTTCTTATGCCTTGATAAGGAATATTTCTTTTCAAACGATTATATTTTTACACAGCCGGTGATCGGACCATGTATCGATATTAAAATTTATTCTCAATATTACGAAAGTTATGTTTCGTTGAAATTGCCGCGGATTTCGAATCAGCCATTCCTGGCGCCTTTTTCGCGCGTCAGCGATTGGAGGTCGGTCAACCAACGTGCCATTCCTGCTTCCCCAATCCAAAGATTTACCAATCTCCGGTTATGTTTGATGCACCATTATGGACTCGATTACGGTAGGTTAGTTGCATCGGTAACGTCACGTTTCTCGTTCAACACGTCACAGAACTTGCTATTACGTCAGTGCTAATGGGCTTCGTGCGTTATGCTGTCGTCACTTGCTACTGTTGCGTCTTAACGTATACTGCTATCGCAGTCGATCACGCAGATCTTTCTCAACAGTCGTTAAAGCGCCTCCCGGTTTCTCAAGTGATATGGACACTACCGCTGAAATCTTTGCAGACGGTAGCATTCTTAAGGGGACGGAACAGTTCGACGCGTTTAAAAATCATTAATAAAATTTTGCAGTTGCAATGCTGTTAAACGAATTTTTACCTCGTACCAACTGTTCAAAGTCTCGTTTCGATTTTGGGTGAATACATCCACACAATTTTCTCATAAGTGGTCATTGATCAGTTCTTCATAAAGAGAGATAGTTATCTTCCACTTTATGAATTCTTCCGTCACATCGTCACTCAGTTTTTCTGCAGATGCACTTTCTGAAGTTGCTCAGCCTTCAACTTTGTGGGGATTCTATGGACGCTTTCTTTTCCGTGGCCTGCTTACACGAGCAGTTGACGTTCACGAACCTTTTCTACGTAACCTTTCGCCCGTAACGAATATTTTTCACGGAATGCAAATCTCTCTGTCGAAGATAGAACACTGCTGCTTTCGCTAGAAAAATTTCGAGTTTCTACTACTGAAACGTTTAAATTAAATTTACGAAAAGGGGGGACGTACGATAATTGATCTTTGTATCATTAGAATTCATAAAATTGACCCTACATGCTTTGAAAAAGGAAAGATTCTCAGCCAAGGATCAATGTGTTATGATACGCAGGTAAATAGGTATACGGCTGGACTCTCGTCGTTTATATCCTAAAATAAATTGATTTAAAGGCTGGGATCTTTTGTATCGTTCCAACATTTCAAACTACAGTTTAAAACAAAAATAAAAAAGATTTTTTCAATAATTTATGAATACAGTAAAATTGTATTTTATTATTATTATTATTATCAGACACTTTAGTTGTAGTTATCATTTTCTGTAATAACGTAGATAATACTCTAATCTAATCTCTAAATCTGTAATCTCTAATCTCTATCTCAGGAATACTTGAAGATACGATTGTGATTTGGAAACTGATTTGAAATAATTACTTGGAATATTTTACCACTAGATTTTAACAATGTACGATCGATAATCCTGTTTATCTCTCGTGCTGTTATCAAGCGTTTCGTGTATACATAGAACTGGTTGGTAAAAGATAGCGGAGCTGGTAAAGTCGGAATCAAGGATACTTTTGTAATAGAATAACAGGAATGATAGTAGCTCGTTTCGACGCGACTGATGCGAATATAGTATAATTATCGATGACGCGTCAACACCCATGTATGAATAACAGAATGTGAATTAAACCTTTTGCGAACACCGTTCCTATAATTTACTGTCTGTAGTTTTCGAGTTCCCTGTTATTCTTATAAAACGGTCCAGCATTTTTATCTAGATAAAAACTTTCAATAACAAGTAGAAGATGAAGAAATCTGTATATAGTTTTTGTCGAATAAAAATAACTAGATTATTAAATGAATTTATTCGATGCATAAATATACTTTTCTTATGCAACAAACGGTCTATTCTCAGTTTCCAACTATTCTTCATCCTTTTGTAGATCCTTTGACGTAGATCATGTGAAAGACTTAAATTAATCTAAATTTATTGCAAGAAAACTTTATCATAGTAAAACATTTATTATTGTAACGAATATAATAATAACAAATGTTATATTAGGAAATTATGCAATACACTTAACACAGCTTTACAGATTTAAAAATTGATCTGAAAGTAGTAAAGTAAAAATGGAGTATGAAATACAGAGTATTTAGAAATGTAATATGTTTGTATCTAACAGTAAATAATAATGATAAATATAAATAAATAATTTTTATTATATCTGATTGTCATATAAGACAATTTGAATTCAAATTAAGTATAAGAATGTAAGAATCGTTTTGTTTCTTTTTTTTTATTTTATACATACGTATTTACAAGACAATAATAAACGTCGTAATATTGGGAAACATTCGTAATAAAAAATTGATTATCATTTCGTACCGATGTGTGTTGATTGTGTTTCGGGCGACAAGAACGCGAACAAAACTACATTGTACAAAGTCATAAATAATACAAACAGTATTTACTGTTACGTGAGGCTTACAGAGTATTTCATATTTATTATTCAACAAGAAAAGAAACTGTTTCAATTACACAATAACTGTTAACATGCTATTGAAAGAAGTAACTAACTCATTTTAGTATACAATTGCTAAAGAATGTAGATTCATGGAAAAATAAATTTGTAATAGATCGTCACAATTTTAACATATTCTTTGATTAATTTACAATTAGATAAAGGAATAGTACATAAAACTAATTGTACAAAACTCACAGCTTGATTTAGTATCGTAGTGATTTAAAACCGTTCTATACAATTCATATACACAGTTTAATTTATTAACGTTAAATTTTTATAAGGCAATTCTTTCTATTCGAAAGTAACTGTAAAATAGCAAACGTTAATCTCAAGATACCATTGTGTTCGCATTTGTATTACCTAATTCAATAAGCTTGACTGAAAAATGAATTTTTAAATATTCTACTTGAGTAATTGACAAAATAATACTGTTAGCACCATGCGCATTTTTCTACGTTTTCAATATTGATGTAAAATATTCATGTATTTATAATTAATGTACACCGTATACCCATATCTGCTTTCACGCAGTTTCTGTAAAATTAAATAAAGATGTTAGTCCATTATGAGTTTATTTTATCATTTTTTATTCATTTCTTTGGTAAATACGTACACATATTTTATGTATATAGATATTCACCACTTCGAAACTAATTAGTTGTTTTTTCACTTTTGTCACCCGTATTTATTTTCTATTAACATGTACGGCATAGAATTTGACATTTATCATTCACTTTTAACAACATTCAAAATTTACTTTTAAGTTACAGATAACCCTGCATTTTGTGCGTGATGTAATTCAGTTTAACTTCAGTCCCTTTTTTTCTCTTACTGATATAATAATTCGGGAACAACGAGTTCGTATTTGTTTTCAGCACACTTTACAAACGTTCCGACAACTTGAATCAAGTATCTATTTCTGTTACTCGAAAAATCATTTGAAGATACGATTGTGTTAGTCATGTCAGAATTGATAATTCGTCGTATGTCTATATAACTAGATCGATAATCTTCTTGATTTTTATTTATCAGATTAATGGTTTACCTGTAATCGTACACACCGTTCGAGTAAATTTCTTTTCTATCGCTTTTTGCATTAAGAAAAACAACGATAAAAAATTATTTCGAAAAAATAACATATCCATCATTAAACTACATTATACAAGATACAACTCTACTAGTTTACATTCGGATTCAGTGATTCCTTCGTAGTGGAAAAAAATTACAAAGAATTCTCGATTTTTGAATCAATACACCGAACTACCCATTTAAGATGGCGGAGTGGTGCTGTCGGCACGAAGTTGCGAGGGCGCAGCTTCGCTATAGGCGATGTCAAAGACACTTTTCTTCTCCAAAAGTTGCTGGTGTCTTAACCTGTTACCACCCTGCAATGGTATCGCTATTCCAGAATCAAAATCCTCGTCTACGTGAGCGTGTTCCATTGTTGGTTGAGCTTCGAAATGTTCCGGCGACAACTGTGGCGATGGATGAGGTGCAGGCGGAGGATGAAGGTAAAATGGCGCTGGTACTTTTTCATATTTGTACTCGGAATGTTGTACCAGATGGTGTTTCGTGTTCGATACTGACGCTGTAGGTGGCGTCGGAGCGAATATCTGAACAGGTGGATCCTCGTTTTTTCCACCCTCGGCCCTTCTCAGTTTCCTTCCTTGACGTACAATAGCTTTCAATTGTTCAGACTCGACGTTCACCAATGGTTTAACCTTGCGTCTCGTGCGCGGCGTTGTGTTCGCGCTCGCGTGATCGGGTGCTTTCTTATCATCCTTATCGGACTTCTGTTTCCTCATGCTTCTCCTTAGCCATCGAGGGAGCTGAACGTCGTAATCGGCCTTTAATATGGCCCGTTTCTTCTCCATTTCTTCCCTGTTCTTCTTGTACCAAGCCATATACTTGGGCTGTGCTTTGCTCGTAACGATTTCACCAGTTTTCGGCGGACTTTGGTTCTTCTCGCTGCTGCTCGATCCTTTCCCATCTTTCTCGGATTTCATTCTCGACGTAGACGGTTTCCGTTGTTCTTCGCCTACCGTTTTCCTCGACCGTTTCACATGATTGTTGTCCGCCTGTTTCGATCGATCCGTGACAAACTTTTTGCGAGATTGATGCCGGGCGTGGCGCGCTTGATCGCGAAAATGAGCTGCTTTTTCTTCGGACGATTCTTCGGATGAACTTTTCTTCTTTCTGGGCAGTGGAGTTCTTTTCTTTTCTACGTCTCTTATTTCTCTCTCGCCGGTTTTCAGAGATTCGGTTCTCGTAGGTTTGGGAATTGCTGATTTCTCACCGGCGTGCGTTCGATTCAATTCTTTCGTTTGAGATCGCGACTTCGCATTTTTTGTATGTTTCGTGCTGGACGAGGGCCCTTCGTCGTGTTCCGAACTGGACACTGGTTTTAATTGTTTTTCTTTCTGCACGAGTTGTTCGACAACATGGATCAATGTTTCTTCGCGCCTGGCCGGTATTTGCTTACTCGAAGGAGTTTTACTTTCGATATCGAATTCGGTATTCTCGTCTTCCGTCGTTTCAATCGTTGCTATTGGAGCGGATTGCTCTTTGTTACTGTCTTTAGTTTCTCGAAACGTATCGTCATCTTTCGAACATATTTCGTTTTCGTCTTGCATCACCTCGATCGTTAATGTCGTTTCTTCTTCATCTTCGGTATCAATGCCTTCCACCGTTTGAATATTTTCTCTTTCGGGGGACTGTCGAGAACGGTGTCTTGGTGTCTGATACGGTCTGGTGGTCAGCGTCGTCTTCCTGGAAATATCACTCGATGAATCACTGTCATCTAAATCATCCCCCGACTGTACTATGTTTGTAAAAAGTGGAAGGCTTACGTCTATGTATTCTTCCTCGATATTTCCTTCTCTCTTGTTTTCGTTCGTCGTGCACTCTTCCGGAGGCAACGTTTCATCCGTTTTCGTTTGTATTATATCTTGTCTGCTTAGTGCACCTTGGGAAATCGTAATTTCGTCTTGTCCTTCGTGCGACTGTTCCCCTACAAATGGCAGAAGTTTCTCTTCCTCCGCCGCGGAACTTCGTTCCTCGATAAACTGCACTGCTTCTTGTAATTTAGTTTGCTCGCTCTCTGACTTGAACTGTTTTTCGGGTTCGGGTATTTTCCTAGAATCTGTTGGAGTTTCTGATATAATGAAATCTAATGTAAACTTTTCTTTTGCCGGCGTCTCGGACGTCAGCGGAGAAGTTTGAAACAATCCTGTTCCGTGAGAGCTACCGCTCACTTTACTCGATAGTGGTTCGTGCAACTCGTCTTCCTTGTCAGTATTTCGTACTAGTTTCCCATCCACGGTAATGCTTTCTTCGAGTGTCGTTTCCATTAAATCTTTCGTCTTATCGTCCAGTCCATCACGCGAGCCCTCTACTGTTTCAAGCGTCGACAATCTCTTTATCGATAATTCGTCGTTCAATGATTCGTCAGATTCCTTCTTCGTTAATGTCCCGTTTTCCTCGTCCAATACCTCGTCCTCTTTTTTCCTTTCTTCGCGTTCTTCGTTCACCGATTCCACAGCTGCATCAATTTTCGAATCTTTTGCAATTATTTCCTTCGCCTCGATTACGGTTCGTTCGTCCGAAGATGGCCCAGATCTGTCCTCCGTTACTTCTTTCTCTGTACTTTCAACGCTTGTGTTTTCCTCCGTGTGATTCAGGAAGTGGCCATTTACACGCGAATTAAAGGGTTCCTTAATATTTGAAACTTCTGTTCGATCTTTGTTTTGATCATCTGTAGGTAACGTAGATGCTTCTTCTTCTTTGCTAATTTTTGTTGAAGAATGAAACGAACGATCGACAGCTTCGGTTTCTCTTTCGGTACTTTCGCTTGATTCTCGAGCGCCTGTTAATTTATCGGCTATTGAATGAACAGCTTGGGATATTTTTGAGAGAATACCTTGTTTAACAGACCGATCGTCAGGTATATGTTCCGTCGATGATGTTCCTTTCTCAATATCGTGCTCGACAGAGGCGGAAACTTTCTGTGAATCATCTTTCGGAATATGAAATTCCGAAGAATCAATGTTCTCTTCAATTATGGCATCCTTACTAATATCCGACATTTTTGAAGCAACATCTTGTTTAGAACTATCGTCACCTTCGATTTTTGGGAAACCATTCTCGTTTTTCGATCTAATAAAATGGTCTTCGGCTTTTAAAATTTCCGGTACGACGTTTTCTGTTTCTTTAATTTCTGTTATTTCTTTTCCTTCGTCCGGATACTTTTCCCCAGCTTCATCAGGAGAAGTGCTTTGATGTTCTATAATTGGAGAATCACAATCCGCAGTCTTCTTCGTTGCTACTTCTTTTTCTTCTTTCTCTCCTTCCTGATGTTTCTCTTTCTCTTCGTCTGTAAAAATATTTTCTCTTACATCCGTTTCGTGATCGTCGATTGTAATCTGTTCTGTAATAACTTCTTCCGTTTTACTAAAACCTTCCACCGTATCTAAAGTACTTTGTTTTTCACTATCTTGACGATCGCCAATTGTAGCATCTACTAAAACTTTTTCTTCTTTATCCGAAAGAATATTTTCCTTCTCGCTGATGCGACCATCATCGATTTTAATTGTCGCAACAGTTTCTTTTTCTTCTTCGGGAGTTTTCTCTTTGCCTGGAAAAACATTTTCCGCGTCGATAATTTCACGATCGTCTATTTTAAGTGCCGTAGACATTTCTCTTTCTTTATCCGAAAAAACAGCTTCTTCGTCAATAATTTGATGATCGCCGTTTTTAACTTCTACGGTGGTTTTTCCATTTGCATTTTCATCGCCTTTTTCAATTTCTGAAATCTGGGGTTCATCAATTTTATTATCATCGCTTTCCTTTTCCCCATCAAGGATCTTCCGTTTGTTTAAAAAATCAATTTTTTTAATTTCTCCATCATCGGTGCTAGACTTTGCAATAGTTTCTTCTTTTGCGTCGGAAATTTCTACTGCATCGAAATCAATTTTTTCTTTTTCACTATTGTCGAGTATAATTTCTTTCGCTTCTTCTTTTATCTTTTCGTCAACATGATCTGCTGGTTCTGAATGTTTTACATCTTCCTTTGCTTGTTCATCTTGTCTTTCACATTTCTCCAATTCATCCATCGTATGACGTTCCAAACTGTCTTTTTTATTATTTATTAATTCTGTTTTTGCGCATTTCTCACCCGATTGATCGATTTTTCCTATTAAATCAGTTTCACCGTTACTTTGTGCTTCGATTGGATTTTCCACTTGTAACTTTCTTTGTTCTGTTTCCTTTGCTTCACTCTTGTCTTCAGTATCTTGTTTCGTTTCTACAATTGTTTTAGTATCACGTGGAAGCACATCTACCTCTTTTTGTTCCGTTAACATTTGTTCTATTTTGGGTTTCGTATCTTTTTCGAATTCTCTTGGCGACTTATCTTCATTCTCGGTAATTTCCAACGATTTTTCCGCTTCTTGTTTCATATGTTTATGCGTATCATCCGTTATCTCAGTATCCTGTTTATGTTCGTTTACTATATCCTCGGTTTTTTCGAGTTGTTTCTGAACACTTTCTAACGATTCATCTTCTTCTGTAACATTTTCCGAAGCATTTTTCATGGCTTTTCCATCTTCCATTACCTCCTTTTTATCTTCGGTTATTATTTTTATTTTTTGTCGATCTTCTCCATTTTTACCATTCAATTTTGTAACACTTTCGGTATCGATTAAATGCTCGGTTTTTTCTTCGTCCAATCTCGGTTCCTCTGGAGTTTTTGGTATTTTATCTTTTTGTCCATCTGTCCCACTTCCATCATCGATTAATTGTTCCTTCTTTTCGTCGTATTGTCCAGATTTCTCCGAGGTTGTGATTATTATCTTCTCTCTTTGTTTATTCGCTCCATTTTCATCACTCGATTTTTTAACACTTTCATCGTCGCTCACCGATTCCTTTTCTTTCACATACTGTTCTGGTTTTTCCACGATTATGGGTACCTTCTTTGTTTGTTCATCTACTCGATTTTTGTCACTCAATTTCAACACACTTCTATCATCACTAACTTGTTCCTTTTCTTCTTCGTATAGTCTTGATTTCTTTGGGGTTGTAGATATTATTATTTCCTTTTTTTGTCCATCCTCTCCATTATTATCACTCAATTTCGTATCACTTCCATCATCGCCTAATCGTTCTTTCTCTCCTTTGTACAACATTGGTTTCTCTAGGGTTGCGGATATTACCATTGTTCTTCGTTCATCCATTCCGTTGTTGTCGCTCAATTTCATAACATTTTCACCATCAGTGAATTCTTTTTTTTTTTCGTCTGTTTTTTTTACTTTCTCTGTGATTGCAGGTTTACTTTCAGGTCTCGTAATTTCTTCCTCCGATCTTTTACCTTCCGCGGTACTTAATTTTTCTTCTTGTCCTCGATCGGTATCACGAACTGCACAACTTTCGATCAATTGCTGCGCAACGTCCAATAAAATTTCAAAATCTTCGCTCATTCTTTTCGTATCCATTTGTTTTTCTTTCTCGATAGATTTTGCGTCCTCGTGTCCATCGTGTTCCATTGATTCTACCCCGACATCGGTGCCTAACTCTTTTTTACCGACTTTCTCGCGTACATTATCTACATTTCGCTCTCCTTCCGCGTCGGTTCGTTGTTCCGTGCTCTCCATTTTCAATTCTGGAACGAAGTCATCGCTGAACCTTTGGATCACTTTCTCCGTAACGATCTTTCTGTTTCGGTTCACACCGTTTGAGTCTGTTCCGGAAGAATCTGTAGTGTTCCTTTTCTCGGAAACCGACGACACAAATACGTCCCTTTTACCTTCTGCTCGATCGGGCATCGTATTAGAGCTCTCTTCCTCGCTTATGTTATCATCTTTACGAGGTACGAGAGCCAGTTTCGGAGTCCGTGTTACCACTTTTCCAGTTTTCTCGAGCTTCGATTCAGTCTTTAGGGTTTCTTTCGGGTGATCTTTCAGCTTTTCGACGTCCTCGTGCCGAAAATCCGACACTTGTTTCTTCGTTTCTCGACGATCGGTGTACACCTGACGTTTCAATTTCCCGTGTCCCTGAGCAGCGATCAACTGTCTCTGTTTGTGCTCCTGACGAGTTCCAGTCGATTTCTTCATTTTTTCGAAAGCATCGTCGTATTCCGAACTCCCGGTGCTCATAACGTGAGACTGTTGATACTTCAACTTCTGTTTCGTCTTCGCTATGGCTGTCTCTTTCTTCTGTTTCCCTCTTTGCTCAATTTTCGACGCACTCGGCGCAAATTCCGTTGCCAGTCTTTGAGAACCCGAAGCGTCGATTTTCTTCGACGTTTTCTTCGAGTCCGTGTCTTTCTTCGAATCCTTCGTCTCCAACTTCTCCTGACTCGTGCTGTCGCTGCCGGTGCTCTCTAGGCATTTCTTATCGGCCAGTTTACCGAGTTTCTTCGTGAACAACGTGAACTCCTTTTCGAGAATTCTAAAACTCGGCTTCGTCGTGGCCCCCGGTTTCATTTGTGCCTTCAACTTCGCTTCTTTCTTCGGACTCTTCTCGTCCGTCTTCTCACGGCTGTGTTTCTCGCTCTTAATTTTCATCTCCGGCGATGAAGTGGACTCGGTACCGTTCACTTTTAGATCGTCGCTCGCGTTCTCGGAACTCTTTCCTCGGAAAGCTTTCTCGTGCTTCTTTTTGCACAGGTCCAGGGAAGACGACGAACCGTCTTCTTTTTCGTTCAATATTTTATAGCTGGTCTGCTCGGTTGATTTTCGATGAACCTGCAACGATTCGTCCTCCTCCCCTTTGTACGAGCTCCCGTTCCCGTTCAGGGAGTCTGAGATCTCTCTGAGCACTTCGGGCTCTATGGAGATTTTCCTCTCCTCCTTCACCTCCGTCGCCTTTTTCCGTAGAATGCTCAATCGTTTGTCAAAACGGGGACTGATCTTTTCCTCGATCGGTGATTTCATCCACAGTGTTCGAGATCTCTTCCAATCCCCGTCACCGTATTTTTTTCGGGATTTCAATTTCTTCCTGTGCCTCGAATCCTCGTCGGATTCATCGTTGTCGCTTCTGCTCCTCACGTGACGATCCGTTTGAGTGGCGGCTGTTCTTTCGGTTTGAGTGGCAATCGCTACCTGACCCGGAAGACTTTGAGTCTCCAAGTAACTGCTAGAATCCAATATTCCACCCTCCACGTGTCGATTTTCTTTTTTCAATAGCAAACGTGTTAGGAAAGCCTTGTGTCTGGCCAGTTCCAAATCGTTGTAGGAATATTGTAGTTTGTTACCTTGCACGTGCTCTTTGGTAACGATCGGTGGTCTTTCGGTTACCAATGCCGCAACCGCGACACCGTCTTGTCTCAAAGTTTCTCCGATCGGGGAGTCTTTTTCAATTTTCAACGATTCGTAATCACCATGATCGATAACGAGCCTCTGTACGTTAGGTCCTATTTCCTCGACGTGTTGTCTATGACCGAGTTCCAGCCTGTCCGGGACTAGAATTATTTCTGGTTGCTGCGGTTGATAGATCTCTTTGGATCGTTGATGAGACTCCAGAACACGAGCTGCCTCGATGTCCTGTATCGACAACTCGTGTCTTGACTTCTGATCCTCTATGAACCGTTGCAGAATGATGTCTTTGCCATCGACGATCAAAGTCGTCGGACAACGGTGATGATGATGATGATGACTCGTCGTTGTATCTTCCACTTGTCCTCTGGTCACCAGTCTTAGGACTTCGGCGTTTCCTTCGCGGAAAAAGTGTTGCTCTCTCACCGGTTCCCCGTTCATATCGGATTCGATGTATCTAGGACCAGATCTGAATCAAATTTAATTGCATATATGCACGTGGTTTAAAAATTTCTTTCAGTAGTTTTACGAGGAAAGTTAACCAGTCGGGTAGATATATATATTGACTTATAATAGTTTACTAAGTAGAGGGAAATTAGTTGCAGTAAAAGCGAGGATGATCTTTGTTGACAACGTAAGTATTGCAATAAATAATTTAATGGCAACAGAAATGGATAGAATTCTACAATTTATGATTATCTAATATAGATTCAGTAGCATAAAAATCTGAAAAAATAAGGGAAATCATTGAAAAATTTTCAACGAAAAACAATCTCTTTTTTGTATTTTACAATATAGACTATGTGCAGAATAAGAAATATGTGCAATAATTTTTACTGAATTTCACCGACATCCGACTTCGGTACTTAGCTAATACCGAATATGTCAGTAAATATACGCAAGAGTAAAGCAAAATAATTTACATCATCAAAATTTATTCAAATGGATAAGTGTCCTACGATTTTTGAGCGAGTGTATATATATGGTTATTCAACGACACAAATTTTTGCTGTTTCCTTCCTATTATTTTTACATATTCGATACATTATCGATAATATCTATAGAAATGTTAAAAATACATCTGTCAAAATTGGTTTCGATTTTTGTCAATGTCTTCAATGTAACGAACATTATATACTATTAATAAATTATTAGTAACAACAGTACATAAGATAATAGCTTACCTACCTTTGCCTGTAACCTTGACGCTGTATGTCCGAGTCTCTTTCCATTTCGTGTCGCTGCAAAGAATCCAATTCGGCCAGCTCGTAACCTCTTGGCTTTGGTCCTTCAATTTCTTCCGTATACATTCTTTCTTGTTCGTCCATTCTGCTCTTCCTTGAATGATCATAGGAAGGAACATCTCTTAATCTCGTAGCATCATGGTTCATTTGAACATCATTTGGTTGACCAGAAATGTAAGCTACGTCACCGGGCAGTGAACAATTTTTTACATTCCTTTTATTGAATTGCCAATTTCGTCTCGTTGGGTCAGCGCTCCATGCTTGCTTTCTACCCGTCCACAGTCCTGAAAAATGATATCATGAAAATTTAACGATTGTGACATTTTCAGTTAACTGGACGTTGTAAGTTTTTCATTTTATATAGAGTTCATTTTGTATTTAAAAACAGCTAATATATAAGAATAAATAGAACATAGTGGACAGTTTGATACTGTTCCCAATACGTTATAGGTATTATTAGGTAACAGTTTTATAGTATATTATTAGCTTTATAAATGTAATTCAAAACTCCTTCAAAGGATTTGTATATCACAATTGTTCGTAAAAGTTTTCGAAATGGTAACGAGACAGATATAAATATATATATTTAAGAGATATAATTTCTTTGCAAGTTTAATCATTTTACTTTGGATTACGAGAGACACAAATTTGTCATTTAATTGCTCTTAAACTTCTAAAGAAAATTCAAAATAGATGATCAAAATATTTTAGAATAAATAGATACTTGTTTAAAATTTACGTACAAGCACCTCTACTAATTATTAATTAAATTATCGAAGAAAGTCTCTTACCATCAATAGCCACTGGTTGTCGATGAAGGTGACGCTTTGGTCTTCCATCTGCTCGCACAAGTAACGTTTCCGAGGAATGCACACGCCTTTTTCTAGGTGCCATGTAAAATGGACATCCAGGACAGATACAACAAATAATTAACGTGGCAATGGCCACGAGTATAAGCAAGCCCAGAATGATCAGAAGCCAAAGCAGTAATTTGTTTTCTGCTTTGTACACCGTCTGAAAGGGATTTTTAATTTCTTGTACATTCAATGTACCAACTACTTTAACAAGTAGAATATATATTTTAATACCGGTTATCTGCACTCCTGGTAACATAGATGTTATTTTTCAATAATTCTGATAACAAACTAAACATTTTGGTATTGAAAAAAATAAATAGCTTTGTTCGAATAAATTGACGAGTATACTATTACCGATTTATCGGATTAAATAGAGAAAAGTAATTGTTAGTGATACTATTAGTTAGTATCGGAACAATTTTTGGAAGGAATGGGAAATTTATTACCAAGGTAGTGTAAAATAGATACGGTTAGTTTGTGGAGGCAGTCAGGATATCTGAAGGTTAACGATATCATTTTTAATGGAATGTTCAAATTGTTTATAAATAGGGTATTGAATATTTCGAATAAAAGTAAGAAACTGCATCTATTCTAGAATTAATATTTTTCGAGGTATACAGTTACTAAAGTACTAGAATTGTAATCTTTGAACGGTTACGTTGTGGGTAGGTATTATCCTTACCTAGCGTTTAGGTAAGTTATTTATTAAATTTTTTATTTTTCATTAAATTAAACTTACTGTAGCGTTTTGACATTGTTTTACGTTGTGCAACGTATATAATTACACGACAACCAACCCCTTGTCTCTTAATACTAAAATACTAAAAACCTTATGGAACTTTTTTTTGAACCAGTAGTACTGCAACACTACAGATAAGTATTTGAATGTATACTGTATAAATAATGGACATGTATAAATAACGTACTTGTCACAGTACTGTTCAAAGATACAATTCTACAAGAGATTATGATATTGTCTCCAAGAATTTACTTCATTTGTACATATGTACGCACAACTTCCTCGTTCTGCACGTGGATGATGGTATTGTTGGTGACAGTTGTTTGACCGTTGTTAGTATGTGGGATCCCATTAACAGGCGGTGGTTTCGTGTCATTGACGTTCATTGTTGCAACTGTGTCCGTACCGCCGATAATACCCACACCATTGGCTGCTAAAGTCTCTCGAATTTTCTCGACATCTACCAAAGGTGTGCCTGGCTCCGTTTGTTCAACGCGTGCCACGATAATGCTCCTGTAATGGAATGTTTTAAATTCCTTTCAAACAAGATTACATATCAAGGAACATATATGATATCGAAAATTGAAAAATGTGGCGTGCGGTGTAAATTTCTAACAATAAGTATTATACGTACACAGTGGACTAAAATTCGTAGTGCAACTAGGAAGAGGGTGCAAAATTAAGTTTAATGTGTAGAATATTTTTTGTTCATACGAGACTTTATTGTAGATTAAAATCACCTTCGAAAACCTGATAATGTACACGTGTATGTTAAGATATATCGTGCCAGAATATAATATATTTCATAAACGAATAAATTAATATTAATGATTTATTTGTCTTAGGTGTATATCTTCTGCCTAGATTTAGTTTGCTTTTTCTAGTCTAGTTATCAGGTTCGCCATGACAAGCCTAAACATTTGTTTGTTATCAAAAATGAAATAAAAGTTTAGGCGATTTAAACACTTGATTTTCCTAAGCGAAATAAAATCATTCATAATGTTATATATTCCGGAACACTAATATCTTGAAATACGCCTTCTGGCTTGATACGGCTGTATAATAGTTCACGGGATCGTTAAAAATTCCTCGTATAACCAAAGAATGAATTACATTAATTTCGTGTCAAATATTAGTGCATCGCTAACTTTTTTCCTCCTGCAGGCAGAGTGCTTGTATTTCCAGTATGATTCTGTTGAGTGTAAGGGCGAGTCTCTAATACGGTAACTCGACCACCAGTTATAGTTGCCAGAGTTTCAGCAGTCTTTGTCGAATTTGGTTGTTCTCCTGGCACAACGAACATCATTATACGAGCTTCCATTGCAATTCCACTGATGATACGGATTTGTGTTACGCTCGAAAGGTGGGGTATACCTGTAAATATCGAAATTTATTTGCAACTTTCTAAGAAGATTTGCTCTTGAATTTTCCTCAGAATTTCATCACCATTAATTTGTGATTGTGTTTCAGTTTGAATTAAAAATTCAAAAATGATTCAAAATTAATTTTTCACGCAATCAAAAATACAAAGTACAGTATTACGTGAAAAAAAAATTGGCAACCTCTAAATGACCCTGAAAATCATCTGTAACTTCTTTTGCTAAAAAAAAACGTATATGTTCTAGGAACAATTTACGATGTGTAAGAATATAAGAATATACTTATTATACCTCATAGTTTCATGTAATAGAAACCTTTAATATTATTTTTCTTATGATTTATATTGTAATTACTGGAAGCATAGAGAATAGTGAGAGTTTTATTTTTTTCAATTTACCTAAATCGTATGCCCTGGCAGTGAGAGTATATAGAGAATCTTCATTATCTCGTTTTCGACGTCCCTTTACTACTTCGTTTATTACTTCTTTGGTAATACGCGATGAAATAGTTTTGTTTCGATTATTCGTTAGCGGATCGCCTTTATCTACGTTCGAAAATACTTTTAACATATCGTCTACGATTATTCCTTGATTTTTAACGAATTCTTTCCCAGCTTTTCTAGCGAATTTATTATAAACGCTCTGTTTCTTCCGTCTAATCTTCGTTATCGGTGATTGAAGGATTAATTGGCCGCTGGTTTCGTTCAAATAGAATTTGTTCTCGTAATTACCATGAATTATTTCGTATCTGACTATATTATTGGGGGGCTCTGCATCGGCATCGATAGCCTGTGAATTAATATTTTTTGTTATTAGTTAATAGTTTTTCACTCTGCTTTCAAAAATACAAACATTACAATGTTACTAATACGTTTTCTATACACAAATAAAATTCCAAATATTTAAATACTTAATTATTTTCCTCTTAAATTCGCTGATTTTATGTAATAATTAGTACATTTTTATTAGCCAATAATATGAATTTTTTCGATTAAATAAAGTCTGATACAAGATCTTCGATAAATTGTAGTAACCAAATACCTTTATAAAAGCTGGCGATGTGAAGTTCGTTAGATTTCCATTTAACATAAATTCATAGATTTCCTTCTCAAATAAAGGTGGATTGTCGTTAACATCCAATAGATTAATTATCAAAGGAACGACACCGCTGTTACCATGGCCATTTTCATCTCGAGCTTCTACGGTCAGTAGAAGTCTTGCTGCAACTTCACGGTCTAAGGAATATCCCATGGCCACAGTTATTAATCCTGTGTCAGGATCTATCGTGAAAGCTTTGCTTCCTTCACCCGTTATACTAGTATATTGAATATCGCTGTAAGCTCCTGTGTCTATATCGGTTGCATGTACCTGTTTTAGATAACGATACGTTGTAACATTTTATCACTTGGAATGTCACGTGTTATAGTTTTATAAATTTTTAAATTTAAAGGAAAATAAAAAGAAACATTTCACGAATTACTATTAGACTCACTGAAAAGACTATTAGTTTCATTGAAAAGAAATTCAAAGATCGGGGGAAATGTTACAAAATAAAGTGTTATATTTAGTTTGATTGTAAAAAATGTGAAATTAGGAAATGAATTACCTGAATGACACGTGTACCCGCAGTCACATTTTCGGACAATGTTAATTCGTATGATTCCTCGTCAAATACTGGTGGATTGTCGTTAATGTCTCTTAAACCTATAATCACTGGCACTGATGCTGAGAGATTTGTCGCTGGACCAACTTCTTGAGCAACAATCTAGACACAATGAAATCAAAATCGATGAAAAATACTAAATCATATATTGGTTTGAAGGATTAGTATCATAGTAGGTACTAAATAGAGAACATTTAAATGGTGAATTCTTATTAATATACGATTCGACAAAATTATTTGATTATTTAACTTAATGTTGTAATGTGTAATCTTACGTAACAATGTATAATTAAAATAGTATGCTACAAATGGTATTTTATATTGATATTACCTATTTGAAATTTCATATTCCATTGTTCCTTCTTTACAGAAAAGGTATATGCTTACCTTAAACGATAATGTTTTGTGTAATTCATAATCAATAAGTGCGTTATCTCGGACAACGATAATAAAGTCTGCGGTTCGTTCTGCAACCGTTGGATTTATTTCGAAGGTGCCATTATTATTTTCCAGCTTTAGCGCAAATACCCCAGCTTTCCCAATATCTTCGTCTTTCACTTTTGTTGAATATTGTTCACCAAAATTTATCACGGTACCCGGTTCCAAATTTTCATCGATGGTAGCAATGTAACTGTGACGAGAAAATAAAATATTAAATTTGATTTGCATTTTAAGAAATACACTTATCGTTAGTGTAAAAACTTTAAAGTACACTAATCGATAATTAATTAAACGTGAATTAGCTATGTAATTTTGTACACAGTAATTAATATTTTGTTATCATGCAAAATTAATTCAAATTACTAAGTAGAATCAATATGTAGAAAATGTTATGTAAAGAATGAAAAACTTTATTGTAAGAAACAGTAATGAAAATAGTAATTGCCATACTCAACAGTAAGTAAATACTACAAAAATGAAACAAATTTGCGGTTTAAAGCATGCTAATACATTTTCTGTTAAATGTACCTTTTAGTGCATTTGCTATTTTAAAAATATTCTTAAAGGAAAGTTCTTGCGTTATTCTTATAGAAAAACTTGTTACTTATAATTAATTCGAAGAAATTTAATTCATAAATTCGATCGAAAAATCGGTGTTGTATAATCGTCAACAATTTATTCAGATAGCAGATTGTGTCTCAGGTACCAACTTATCGCTTTCGAAATAGGGTGGAGTGTTGCCCGGTTCTCCAAGAAGAAAACCAACATCAACGACCGTGGCCTGTGCTGGAGGCTCGTCTCTGCTTCTTCTTATCTCTTCGGCAACCACGGTTAACACCACCGGTGCACCGACGTGTGTAATTTGCGTCAGTTCCTCCAAAGGTCTAGCAAGAACGATTTCACCTAGCAATTAAACAGAAGCTTTAATGATTTATAATGCTTGTAACAATATTTAATTCAACAACAAACACTTAAATTATGTTGTCGGTGAATCTGTTTTTATTGTATCTTTTTTATTGTACGTGTGTCTAAAAACACACATTGCTGTAACCTGTATCAAATTACTTTTATTATGAATAAAACATCTCGGCCAACGATCTCTCTTACTATATTCAAATCACGCATGTCCGGTGGTAGAAATTTTACATAGTACATCACGAACATATACCACTTGCGTACCCTATCTATTTATCTTGTTTAGGCATCGTTTCTTTTTTCTTTTGTTTCTTCTATACGTATACAACTATGCGTATATACATTTATCGAGCGATAATTGAAGTTTAGAAAATAACTGTAAAGTCTTTAACGAAAACCCGTTTCTTTATCCAGCGAATACTAATTTGACAATAAATATAAATTTCGCGACTGCAATTAAAAAGTTAAGGTTCCTCTTATCGCAGTCTTTACAACGCTATCACGCGAAGTTATAGCTGCTTGTTAATGTTTCGAGACGATAATACGGCCTAAAGTAGACGCGTTTATCTCCTTTATTCCTTCTGGCTCGATTCGTTCCTTTTTACCGTTTCTCTTCAGTGGCTACATTTCCACACACACATATACACACACCTGCGAAGAGGTCGCATGCTTCACGTCACGAAATGATAAGCATCGCAGCCTGAAAAGCAGATACTGACCCCTAAGGACGATCGATACTCCGCTGTAGACCGTCAAGACCTTACTCTGACCACTTCTACCGAGTTCTGGCCACTTCCTCGCCTGACTCATTTTTGGTTCCGTGAAAAAATCGGTATCTCAGATCTAAGACGCTAGATAACACATGCAAGCCACAATCAAAAGAAAATAAGCGTATAAAAGTTGCCCCTTCGTGTCGTTTATTTTTCCGTGAACATGAAGCCCTGATTTCGGGAAACGCGTTGTAAACGTCACAAATTTTATTTACACCGCAAAAGTCACACAGCGCATACCTCTCGTAAACTTTTAGGATGGTTACTAATGAGGAACCTTCGCGAAATGTCCAACGATTTTTGCAGAAATTTTGCAGATTTTTGTACCGCAATTTTCAAGACAGCTTCAGGCGGTGAAAATTTGAAAGGTATTTTCACCCCTTTAACTTGAGTTATTGTAGTTAGAAAGTACCCCTTATTTTTTGATGCTTTGAGCATGTACAGTTTTTTGGGAGAGGAGAACACTTCGCAATTTTTTAATTTCGTCCTCATCAAATTATATTGTTTCAAAATATTGAAGACTTGCATTTTGGACTTTATTCTTCCGGTCTTTAAATATTCTGCATGCTTTAGAAAAGATAGAAATCGTTTGGAGCAATTACAAAGGAGCAAGAAAGATGGAACGTAGCCTCCCAATAGTACAGTTTGACTAACAGTGACTATTATTGTCATAAGATTACTATATACCATGGATCAATTTTAGTTTCAATTTTTCTGTATTTCAGTGAAAATACAACCCTCAAGTAGTCAGTGTAGAGTTCACGTACGAAGTTCTTTCGATCGTTGTTTCTTGTATTAATATTTTTTCAATGGTTTGTAAATATCGGTTACTTTACATTGGAGTAGAATTACAAATGTAATTATCTTTCTTGCATCGACTTAGTCCGTGAGTGGGGGTCATGAATCATTCCACGACGTTTCAGAGCTAAGAAGGGAGATTGAAGAAGTGATAAATTAATTTAAAAGGTTAACGATCCACTTGATAATTCTTGAAGAACCAGGTTACATGACAATATGTATATGTGTGTATGCCTGTGTACGCTTGTGTACCTCCAGTTACTTTTCTTTTATCGATAGCAGCGTTACACACTGTAATTATGGTATCTACAAACAACCACGTGTTCTCAGATAGTACATATCTAACGTAATTAAATGTTTGCATATATTCTTATTAGAATTGTACGAAAAATATAAGTTTATGCAGAATCGTAGATAAATGTAGACCAAAATCGGTAATTGATGTTTGAATTGATTAAAAATAGCGAAGTATAATATTAAATTTTTAAACGTAAGTTTTGTGTCTGAAGTTATTTCAATTCGCTAGAGACTATTTCTAAAATCATGATATTCGTGATATATTTTCTTACCACTTGTTTCCGAAATATTGAAAAACGGTGTAAAAGCATTGCCCTCGGACACGAGACCGTACACTATTTCGCGTGGAACTCCTTTATCTCCGTCTTCTGCGTGCACTCGTAATACTATATCACCCTAAAATTGGTACGTACATATTTTCTGTTTATGCATTTTTTTTGCAAGTAAATTTGTTCAATGTAAATTATTAAAGTGTTATTACTTCTAAAATATCAGTCCGTTTAAAGACCAAAATATAATAAATTAAATACTATTGCAATCTCTATTTAACCGTTTCAGTAAATGCTCTTGAATTTAACATACTGACTACCACATCAATCGTGTATAAATAACACTAATACTTCGATTTTTTTGACGTTATTTACCAAGTCCCACTTCAACAAGTACTTCGAATGTGGAAGCCCACTGAATACTTAAAATACATAAATCCAATGAGCACTTGATAATGTGGTCTCTGTAGAAATTTTTGGTCCAATTGTTCCAAATAAAAGTATTGAGTCGAAGGTTCAAATCATGGAAAATTCTAAAGCGATAATCACGGAAAGCTTTACGAAATCAGCTTGGTAGTCAATGTGAATATTAAAAATATTAAAATTTCATGAGTAAAATATTTAAAAAATAAACAGTCCCTCTTTGAATGATATTAATTAACACGTGGATGTAGAGACAGGTAATGCTGAGGAAAAACGTACTTACGGGCTGGACGGAGTTATTAATTCTGGTGAGAGGTGGCGCTAACGTAAATATCGGAGGGACATCTTGAACATCCTGAACTATCACGACTAAGTTTAAACCTGCAATATTTCTAGTGTCTTTCCCAGGCTCAGTATACGGATCCTAGTAAGCAAAATATTTTATTCGAAGCATTTGAACACTTAATGAAAGTTATTGTTTGAAAAATTAGCATTTCGAGAGTTCGGGTATTCTGTTTTCAAGATTCTGAGCATAAACGAAGTTTTCTTAGAAATTTAGAATAGAATATTACGTAAATACTCATTGTACTCGTAAAAGATTTAAAGAAAAAAAATAATCAGGTATTCGAAACAATACAGGTTGTCGATACAAGAATCAACACAGAAAGGATAAAAGTAAATAATATAAAAATGAAGTTAATATTTCTTTGTATATTATTAACATCGTTATTTACTTTTACATTATTTACCTATTTTTTTCTTTTAAATTATTTACAAGTACCTGCTCTCTTTTCACTATCTCAGTTACAAATATAGTATGTTTCGGATTTCTAACAAAACTAAGTTTACACTGAAGATGATACAAAGTCTACAGTCATAATGTTCCATAATAAAATGCTTGAACCGACTAATTTCTCAAAAAATTATTTCTTTGGCGTGAGCGTTAATTCTTAGCATACACTATGAAAGGAATCGTTTCAATTCTTCATACCGTAGCATACATGGTGAGCGTGTACACAGATTGCGTTTCGAAATCTAATTCTCCGATTAAAGTAATTACTCCTCGTGTTTGAGTGGGCGTTTGTCGTTGTCTTATAGTGAAAAGTTCCTTCGGTTGCTGAAACGTCCTTTGTAAGTGTTATATTATCATTTACAAAAAAGTATAAAACTGACTGTTTATGAATAGTTTATGTGAAACGCACCCAGAGTTCGATGTAAACGGGTTTTCCGCTCCACGAATTGGCTCTTACAAGAAGATAATCCAATTCCTTTCCTGGTTTAGTGTCCTAAAGAAATAAACGTAATCACTTTAATGTAACGAACACCTTTAGTAAATAACAAGGAATTTCTGAAATAAAAATAACGCATTTTGTATAGTTCCAAGAAGATAAACACCCTACATCACGTTATATTTTGCCTGGGAATAAAAAGGTCTGTTTCTTAGAACGAATGTGGTAAAATTGCTAAAAAATCTCTGGTGCTAATCGATGTGGTTGAACTAATAAATAATTACCTCGGGTACCATTATCAGGGAAGGTATGTGCGGGAATATTTTATCACGCGGGGTTGTAGCGTTCGTAACAGAAATAGTGGCTTGCATCGAGTTCGAGTCACCCTTCGTGTCCCTAACCCTCACTGCAAAATCGTGAAGGCGTCCGGCAACTAGTCGTTTCGTTAGAATCACATTAGCCTGACACACTTTGTTGTACAACGTACACGGTAGGTTGTCGATCCTCACAACAGGTGTGATTGTAGCTAAACAAATAAAAAGCGTGTCACAAATAATAACCGATCGAATGACGGTGTTCTTCGATACTAATCGTGTTAACAGCACGTCTTATTAAATTTAGTAAATTTAGTACCCGAGTAAACATACAACGACACATTTGTATTCTAGTTTTGAAATTTAAGGATGCTGTAAATAATTTAATATTAGGGTTATTGATCCTTAAAAATATATATTGCTTTTTAAGTTGTTGTCAACTATTTAACATACATGTACACATTAATAATAATACATGTATATTACATGTACTTAAAATAGAGTTTAAGCTGTTGTCAACTATTCAAAAGACCAAGAAGTGATATTATAAAGAGATGATTACCAGTTATCTCGAAAACAAGTGGAAAATCTGCATCCTGGTCAGTGGCACGCAGACGAAAAATAACCGAATCTACTTCCGCATCTGCTGGGACCAGAACTAATCCCATGTCTGTAGAAGTATCAAAACGTGGACGGGCCCCCTTCGTCCATGCAAAAACGAATCCGAAATAAATCCATATTTTGCACCATGCTCCTGAAAAGGGCATTCTGGAAAAAGAATATTATTCGTTCCAGTAGTTTGTTCCGCTCCATTTAGATTAATGTTTCATTCATATGATAACTAATTAATAATTATGCAATGTAATATAGTATGTAGAACATTATTCAAATAACTTTAATTTTTCAATTCTGTAAAGAATTTTTAAAGTTACTGTTGCCTTGTTCAGATATATAGTATTTACGTGTTCCATTAAATGAAACTTAAATAATTCTCACATTCGAGTGACAATTTTTATCACCCACGAGTTTCTATTCCACACTGTTTGTTTATTTGACCCAAGTTTTAATCAAATTTTTATGCTTTTTCATTACATTTTTCGAAAAGTATTACCAACAAGTTGTTAGTAATTTGATTATTTGTAAAGACTAGAGAGTACTTCGCTAATTTATTGATATTACTTTACTACATGTAAAGTCACATTACCGCTACTCCTCATAATTTAGCTATAATGATACTTATCGAAATTACTAAACGAATATTAATCGAACTTCAGGAACGAAAAAGAAGTACCAATTTAATCGGCGCTTTGAAAGACTGTCCTTTCAGCAGTCCTTTCAACAGTTCAGAAGTTGATTTGTATCTGAAGCATTAAATTTCATGAGATCGTAATAAATTTGTTTACACGTAATGTAATTCAATGAAGTTTATACGATAAATAAGACTACAGGATCATAGATGTTAACTCAGCCGCTGTGAAGACTAAGTAATAATAATTTCTTTCTTAATCAATAATCGTCGAATGTTACTGGTTACGTAGCGTTGATGATAAAATCGATAGCTCGTTATACGAGTTTCCCTTGTTTCTTTTGTAAATATTACAAGGAAAATCGAATAAGTTCAAACCTTCATTCGAAACCTTCTCAACTGAGTTGTAGTCACTCCATTTACCGAGTCAGTAATTATTTACGTAAATCGGTAGTCATTCCTTGAGACCGCGTGATAGGGCGTACAACCACCCTTTCTGTGGAAAGTAGATTTAATTTATTCACGACTATTCCAAATAGTTATTTTCCAGATGAACTTGGTAAATGCTTCGATTAAAGTTATACAAGCTTTTTCTCCGGTTTATGTTCTATTGTATTTGTACTATGTAAAATACATATGAGATTATTCTTAAATAGTGAAATATTTATGTAAATAACATTATTAGTGAGATTTATTTACTGAAATTTGGAATTATATCATAGGATTTGAGCAATAAAGAATTGCAATGTATCAACATTTTTCGTTGACCTAATGACAAGAAATTTATATCAGAGATCTAATGTGCCGTCGTACGTTGACAAAATACAATTTCTGAAATTTATGTTCGAGATACGGATAAAATTTATAATTCTTTCACGGTTACTACTCAGCAATTTATATTAACAGGAAAAAAATTCTGAGTTTCGATAAAATCGCATATATTGATTTTGTGATCAAGAAACGAGGTCGTGACCATTCACTGTTTCCGATTACAACATATTATAGCATAGTGTTCGGAAAGTCAGCGGTCAGTTCTGCATGGCGACTGTAAATTTCATTGACTTCCTCTATAAAAGGAAATTACTGATGTAAGTGTAAACTAAAGTAAAGTAAAGTAAAGATACTAACAAAATGAGTGTTCAAAGAAATATTATATATATAAAAGTAATACGTGCACACACATTTAATTCTTTTATGTAAAATTTAGCAAAGACGAATTCTTTGATATTGAAAACAATGTCTTAAAAGAATGAATTTTAATGTATTTAATAGACTTTATATACATCAGTATATTTTATATTTAATAGAGATCACAAAATTTAATCAGGAAAAAGTTTTCTATTGGTTAATACAATTCAATCAATCACTCTAGTTTCTAAGAGTATTTCAATTTCTAGATTCGTAGTTGAAGTAGTAACAATTTACAAGATAATTCGGGACAAAGGAAATTGAAATTAGTATTTGATTTTACGTCTGTTACAGATTCGTTTGCTGCAATTACTATAAAAGCTGTGTCAATTCACTGCGATTAATGTTTGCCTTCAATCTTTCGTGCAAAGGTACTGGAATAATTCAACTATTAAGCACACCTGCTTTCATGGACTACTTTTCCTACAGCAATGTAGTTTACCCTTTGACACACTCCTGCTACGTGCTGATGACATCACTAATAAATTAGAACAGGGGATACAGGATATCGCTCATCGCACACGCAAATGTAGGTTATCGACTATTATCAAAAAATGGACAACAAATATTTACGGCCATTCCATTGACGCGTAAGCAGATAAGAAAAGGATACCAATTATTAAAGAATATTTCTCTAGAAATCGTAAATATTTCTTGGTGCGAAATGATAAGAATTGTTTCTCTAGGTAAAGATGAAATTGATACATTCGAGAAAACAACATAGCATACCGAGTAAAATGAAAAAATTGTAAAAACACACAGGTATATGTAATACATCTACCTGCATAAGAATCTATGTGATGTTTATATTTCATTTCAATGTACATAATCGATACATAATTTGGCACCACTGTGTTTAAATTACTCTGAGTATTGCTTACATAAGGAATACCTTTAAATACTGTAAATGTTTTATTTAAATCAAGGTATTCTAGACTCAAATCAATACACTTTTTCTTGTTGAATTTAATTTTGTTAAATATTCAACATTTTATTGTATTTAAAATCAGTGAATTTCTTGAATGGAATTACACAAATGATTAGAAAAATTTAATAGAATTTCAAAACAGAATTGATTTATTTTTTCTACGGTTCATTATGTGATATGCGGCGAAATGTTATAATCAAGCTGAGCGTGCTTCTGTCAATTATTTGTTGATTGTCATTTTGTTATTTTTTTCTGAGATGTACCAATTATCTAAAAATACGTATTTGTACCAATTATTTTGTTTGACATAAAACGGTATGGTACGCTATATCGTACTGCGTCCATCAAACACTTGTCATAATTTTCTTAGGATAAAGGGGTGGTGTGTGTCTGTTTTCATTGCCAGAAATGTAAACATTGCGGTGACACTTTTACCTATTATTGGACATTGCCTGCTTTTTATTTCAACATTATATTTGTTCAAGAATGAAGTACTTTCATTGCATGTAGGCAGTGAACTTCAATTTTTATAATGCTTCAAATGTTGGTATTTGTTTCTATTATAACGGATAGTAGTAATATCTTTTACTCATATCAGACTTGGATACTTTTGGAATTACGATCCTTCATATATTATTTGAAATACCTATTATTTAAATGTTCAGTGGAGTACACATCACATAAAAGTTTAGTGAAATACCTGTTATTTCGAAGTATAGAAATAGCTTCATTATTTGGAATATCTAGTATACCAAATAAATCGATTGTTTTGTTTGTTTCTAAATAATGTTTCACGAAATAAAAACCTTAAATGTTACTTTAAATAATTATTTTTCATTTTCATTTTACACAAAATTTTCTCGGCTTTTCTAGTCAAGTATCTGATTCAAATAGTTTTCGACTAACATTTTTCACCACCAAATCACCCTTGTGTTATAAATCCACTGATTGTATCTTTTCTGCATGCTTTGTGACGATTTCATTATTATCACGTTTAATCTTGTTGTAATATGCATGAATAAACATTTCAGTCTTCCGTGACAATGGCATAGTGTAAAAAATTATTTACTAAATCTTCCTGGAATAATTACCGAAAACAATTACTTTATTCTTCAAAGATAATAATACAAACGAACAATTGAAACTCTACGTTGTGTACTTCCTTTATAATAATAAATTCAATTACTGCTAAGAATTCCAAATTCACGCTAAACAAGTGCTTAAAATATATATTAGTAGCAATTGCAATAAGAGTTGAACTATTATTCGCTCTTAGGGTTCAAAGAACTTTAACGAAACATTTACGACTGTTACGGTTCAAAGCACAGTTGTTAATAATTTAGAATTCATTAAAATTGAATTGCTTATTTGCTTGACATCAGAACCGGCAGATAAATATTTAAAGAAGCTAGTTTCACGTTAATATGTAAATACGGATTTACGTCTCTGAAGACAAGCTTGAACTCGTCCATTGTATATAAGAGTTTAATGGTATCACTGCCGGTCAATGTCCACTCTAGATGGATCGATTTACTTTTTCTTTTTCCCTTGGCGTTTAACACGCACCGGTATTATCAAATAGTCGTCTACAATCTACATTTACATATACTTAGATTAAAAATAAAAAATTACCCAAGTTTCACCAAACTCTTTCTAGAATGTTTCTAATCGCGTTATTATTATTATTTGCTTGTAATATTTGTGTCAAAATAAGAAGTGGTAACTTCGAGAAGTGGTACGTTAGAAGTGGTAAACATTGTTGATCCTCAAGCAATAAAATTCATGCCAAGAAATATGAATACAATTGAACAAAAGAATTAATTTGGTATTATATAAATACGAATGTTAAAGATCTTCTCTGAATATAAAATTAGGGTAGACAGTATGCTATTGTAAAATAGCTTTTGACTATGTTTTTATTGAACGAATAAAGGACATCTGTCATATGTAAAGGTATAATTACGAATATACTTTCATAAAGATTATGAAGAACTTTGTTGAAGAATCGTAAAGCGTTTCAGTAAGTTATTTCGATTTTGTTTATACTTTGAAAATTCATTCTGTTTATATTATTACCGTGTATAACACTTACATATAAAAACACTAAATGTTGCCGTTATTATTTATTTCAGTGGCCATAATTAAATCAGATATTCCTTTTTGTACAATTTCTATCTACGATATGTATGTAATAATTATAACAGAAGTAAATGTAATTTTCTTATCAGTTACCGACGCAATGTATATTAATATTATAGTAGCACAGTATTCTAGAGAAAGATAAAACATACATAACGTAATGTAATGCATAGATAGGTTAATATATGATTCATTACTGTCAAGTATTATCGAATTATTAATTTCATTCATCAAGATTATTTGAATTTACTAGAATGAAATTTTAAGCGTTGTTATTATTTCTTTTGTGTATCTAATTACCGCGATGTAATTAATGCAAGCTTTAATTTATTGTGCTAATAAATATTTAATTGAACGGTGTACTTGAATTCTAAATTGTATGCTTCCCCAATAATTCTTTATATTCAATTCCAATACTATAGACTGTGTATTATTAATTAATTAAACGGTCAGACACCCTTCGCGTTACGAAATGTGGGACGATCAAATATCTTCGTTAATGGAAAACGCAATATCGTGCTAGCATGCTAGTCTGGTTTAAAGCACACGATACGTGTCAACTAAAACATTTAGTCTGTTGTATTCGATATACAAACTTTTTGGAAATTCAAATACTTGATTGGATATACGAAAAATCTAGTCGATTGTAGCATTTACAGAAAATATTTCATTCTAACACAGATATATTATAACTGCAAAATATAATATAAATACCATATAAATATTTTTCTCGTCTGTTGTAAACAGTAGAAATAGACCACGAATAAAAGATTATGTAAAGGGAAGATAATGAAACAACGATTTAAACAAATTCAGAAATAATGTTTCACTTTTTTAAATGATTTTTCGTTAAATCTAACACGAGAAATTTGCTTAGCGTTTGAAATATATTCGTTAGTTCAAGTTAACTAATAACGTTAATAGACTAGTTAACAATCGCATAAGATACAGTTTCTTTGAAACTATTCGTGTAACACTTACCTGATAGGAGAATCATTCAATACCGCGAAACCGTGAAGCAATGCATGTTCCTATGGACATCCATCGATCGTTCATTTAACACATCCTTCGAGGATACATTTCCCGCGCAAAATAATTCATGTGAGTACTTTCGGCGAATCATTCCCCCTTTCGCCCGAAAAATACTCGTTTCCGAAGTAACAAAGATTTACCATTCAAAGATTTAGGAAGAGAGTCAAGAAAATGATTGAAACAATGAAATACTGGTGACATCTTGTCGTAATTAATAACTTTATTAGAGAACATCGAACGGAGCACTTCACATTTAAACATCGGCTTAACAACACTTGTCACTTAGAATTTCCATTATCGTTATTCTCTGTGTGAAATCTGGTTCTGGGCATCACTTTCGTTCTATGATACAATACTGTGTCATTGTTTTGTATCGTGTCACGGTTTATTCTATTCGACAGAAGGGATGGACTTCACTTTACAAATCAACCGTGGTCGAGGGCCGACATTTCCAAGGGTTGTAGAAGAACGCAACACTTCACGTGGCTGCGAACGTCGCGCATGTGAAGGGGATTCCCGTTCAACCCCCGACACCAACGTCGTGCGTTGATGTCACGTGTACGCCGCGTCACACTAACCATCCCCTCCATAGGATGCTGAAGGTGCATCCACCTTTCCTTCAAGATCACTGATCTTCATTGACAAATTATAATAATGGTAATAACAAACTGTCCAACATGATTTAGACATTCGATTAATTCTAAAAAATAATTTCATCACCGTCCGTCAATCAAATTACAAAGAACATTCTAATAAATGTTCTAAAAAATGATATAAGGATGCTGTGCTTTAATACAGCCATCTTCACTGACGCAACAATCGCACACAACGGATTCGACGTAATCTTGACCAGCGAGCGAAATTAATCACTGGTACTAATGATGTTGAAGATACTATTAATAACAAAATTGTAAAATGTGTAGAGCTATTCATAGAAATAAAGCGCCTGAGGGAGATAGAAAATACGACGGTAGCTCCCACCCTCATTTTTACATCGAGTGTGGTGCGAAAACTATTTGTCAGAACCCTACAAACTTACATCGATTCACCCTATGAAACATAAAGGTAATTACTAAAGACAGTAATTTTGAAAACTTGTCACATACATTATAAGTTTTCTCGATAGAGGTTCCAAAGTGGAACTATATTAAATATCATCATCGACAATTTTTTCACAGTTTGAAGAAGTTTGTAATTTGGCAATGGTCCATATATCGAGAAAACTACGATAATAGTAATGATAGATTTTTATTATGGCAGAGTTGTATACAGTATGAAATAAAATATCAAGTAAAAGGAAAAGTAAAGTACAGCTATACGTTGTTATAAACCCTTGGACGACGGGTTCTAGATCACTTGAGACACAATCTCAAATCTACATTTGTTAGTGTTAAAGACTATCTTTAACAGTAATGTGGTTTCTAAAAAATCGAATCATAACGTTTTATAGGTGATATTTGACATACCAGCGATCACGAAAGACAATTTTTAAGTTTTTAGTTTAATTTTATTGTAAAGAATCTAAAAGTATAAAAGGAAATATGACAATTGGTTGAAATTTATTTGTAATACTAAGGTATAATAATTAGAAAAGAATATAATTGATGTACTGCATATTTAAGGACAAAAAAGATTATTCATTTATACTGTAAATGTATTGTTTTTAAAAAATTGTTTGATAATACAAATTTTAATAATTTAAGAATGATTTTGTATATGTAAAAAAAATTGTGCTCACGCCATACGCTATGAAAAAACGGGTGCCACGCTATTCGAGAGTTAACCTAACCTCAATTTTGATCGTATCTGTTTCGAGGCTTAAAACTTTATGGAAGTGTTACACAAAAGGAAAATAAAAATTATTTATTTATATGTTGAATGCACTGCGTCCAGAATTATTACGTTGAAACATAATTTATAAATATATAAAATAGATATTTAATATAAAAATTTTCTTTTGAAAACGAACAAAAAGATTTATACTGTTGGATCATGTTTGACTGCATTATTTGAGAGTTAATATAATTTCAATTTTGGTCATGACATTTACGAAAGAAGATGGTAAAAAATAATTAAATTTTGAGTAGTTTCAATATTTAAAATTTTTATAAGACATTATTCTCATGAGACATCAGATGTTAAGGAATGATAAAAATACAATTATTTAGAGAAAATATGATGTCAAAGTTATAAAAACAGTTATAGAATACAAATATTAATTTTTATGTGCAAAATAATATTTAAATTTTTGCATTTCGTGTATTCGTTTTAAAATTGTGATTACTTGAAATCAACAATTTCCAATTTTTCGTTCTATGTAATTCGTTCTACTTAATCTGCCTTTTTTCATCATTTTCTCATTTTGTTATAAAAGTAATTGCACTTTCGAACCTATAAAATGATTATTAAAGTTTTAGGTACCAAAACTATTCAAAATTTGCTCAACTTTTTCCAGTCTTCTTTCAAAAATTAAATGGTTATATTTCTCCCTACAAATTCAAAAAAGCTTTCACGATCTTTTTGTATATCCCAGATATCTGGCAATTTTATTTTGTCCTTCGTAGGAAAACGTACGTGTTTGTAATTATGTATTTCTCCTTGACAGTTTTTATATTGGAGGTAAACATTATGCAAAAATCCGAAACTTGCATATTCATTAACATTTTGCGCATTGCGTCTTTTAAATAACTCACCAACCAAATGGCAGTAAAGTTATTTTATCTTCAACAACTTTTAACATCAGGTAGCGTAATCTTTCTATGCAACCTAAAATTCAGATTGAGAATGCGGTTTGTTTTAACATAATATTAATTATATTAAAGTTTCCATCATTTCTTAATATTAATACTTTGCTATTTTGTAAGAAGGTTGCATGTAAACTCGTAACATTTGAACTTACTTAACTAATTAGTAATACAAAAGATATACTTTATTTTTTGCTTCATATTCTAAAATATTGGTTCTTGTTCCAATAAAATCTTATTATGAGATAATGATCATTAGTGGTATTTTATTTTCTGTGTATAGACAGCAGAAGTGTATACTTATCTGAGAAATTGTTCTTATTGTTCTTACTTATCTATTCCGATTTTATTAAAGCTTATAATTGCATTTACGTAATAATAGCCCATTCTAACACATTTTGAATAAATAAGTTCAATTTTCCATATTTTATCGAATTACATATAAATTTATTTGAATATACTATTGATATATCGGTTTCGACAAATTTCACTGTATATTGCTAATAGTTATTAAATTACAATTAGTAAAATTCATTTTTTAATGTGTATACAAAGAAGCTGCCAGTTATCGATGTAATACCGAAAGGTAGCGTATCGTCGATGAGTCAGGACTTGAAAAGTCGGGGTATTAGTAGATATACGCAGTCCCTAATAAGAAGGGTTCTCTAACGCAGGGGTTGCGTGATTGGTTTGGAACGGAGAACAAATTTCAACAATAGGCATCTCCTGTTCCATTTTTTGTTAATGATCAGTCCTGAACGAGATAAAATCATTGTATACGATTTAATGTATTTCAGTATATACATGAACAATGGTAATGACAATCATATTAAGATTTAATTACGAAAAATTGAATTATAGAAATATCTTTTACGTCTAAAGAATTTTTTATTTTTTAAAAGTTGTATATAAAATTTAAATAATTATTTCACTCAATACATTAAGTAGATATTGACTGGGAAATAAATTAAAATTGACGAACATGTATCATAGAAATGCAACATACATACATAGTGCACTAGTGCACATATATGCACTATTATATTCCTTGTTCATTGGATATACATTTGCGAAATTATTTGTGAATTTGGAGAAAACACACTTCGAATACTCTTCACAGGAAACAATATTTTTAATGTTTAAATTATAAAACGTAAATATTCTCATATATTGCAAGTCGTAAATTATACCTTACGATACACCAATGAATGGGCTATTACGAGTAAATCATTAATAATAATAATTATGAATTACTCAAATTAATGTGATGATATAAAGAATTTACAAGAATAGAAGAGGGTAAAAAATGTTTCGATTAACGATTCCAACGGAATGAGGACGTTTAGGGAACTGTTATGGCGTGTCGAGCTTGCGGTACGTATACACAAAGGGCCATGCATGCAAATCGCGCGTAGAATGAATGCATCGCCGCGAGTGTCGTAGTGGCGCTATACAGGATCGGGACTAGTAACATTATTACCCTAGGAAATAATGATTATTTATCACTTACCAGAATATGTTGCGTAAAAAATTGCTGCTCCTAGTGTGCGAATATATATAGAACACTCCTTATGGTGTGATCAAGAGCCTGATGCATATTCGAAGGATAATACTAACGCTACACGCACGTGGCTCATAACTAACAGTTAATTTTAATTTATTGTTTACTCTGTGAAAAGAAAAATTGATTATCGCATTAGAATCTTAACATCTTGGTTCGTTCATTTTAATTATAATCACTATCTGTGAAAAAAATTAACGGAAGAATAGAGATAGGACTATAAAAGGAGCTACAATTGATCAACCGAATAGAAATTGTATATCCTTTCCACATGTAGATATTATGAATTGTGTTACAAAAATTGTCGATAAGAATGGAATGTAATCTGGAAATCTATGAAAACAATAAATCCATACAAAATCATAGTCAATTTTAGCATCCAGAAATAGCAAGATAATTTTAGAAGAAACGAACAAACACGTGTCAAGACTCAGAACAGGTCATACGAGAATAACACGTAATCGTTTCGTAAAGAGAACAGATTTATATAATCGTGAAACGTGTGAAATTTAATTCATAGTCCAAGTAATACATTAATTGAATGCAAGAAATGTAAAAGGCAAAGATCGATTCTTGGAATCAACCCAAACATGAAGGAACTACCATACCGAGAAACGGTAAGAAAGTCGTATTCTTTAAAAATTCGAACCATATATAAGCTGTAATAAAATTAAAATAAGTTGTAAATAATCATTAATAGTTGATGGGACTATAAATAAATAAATATATATATATATATATATACATACATATATATAATTAAACAAAATTGGTAGAAATAATTAATATTAACTACTTATGTGTATCTTTATAAATTCTACCCTTTGTTCCCTAGTTAATTCCATGAATGCCTATACGAATACATATTTCTATTCATTATAGATTGCTACGCTACTGTTTCCTGCTAGAAACGCCACTAGGTTATTCCGCAAGCAGTCTGGGCCAGTGAAGGATTGAAAAGGAGCGGCACAGGGGAGTGACTCGAACAGTGACCAGTCGCTTATATAGCTACCGAAGATTAGCATAAAGTTACACGCGAGGCTAACGTTCAGGAACACGATAAGGGAGTACGTGCCCTGTTTCCACGGCTCCTTACCTCTCAACCTACAACCAACTGTGCGTATTGCCACAATCATATTTCTGATTCGCTCATTTTCCGTCTTGTACACTCTGTGTACAAGGTTCAATCGAAATTGTAATATAGTCGCAAAAGGCTGGTATCTCGTGAAAAACAATTAGCCAAAAATGTGAAATAACATTTTTTTTTCCTACGACGTTCCATTTTCGAAAAAATCAATTTGAAATATTTGCTGCACACGCGTGTATTTATGTAGAATATCTAGAAGTGGCTTTCCATCCCCTAATTTCGAAAGAACTTTGCGATTGTAAAGTGCTAAAAAATAATGAATACGTATTTCTGTTTAGCTATGATGACGCAATATTAAGGAATAAAAATTCTTCTTTTTAATGGTTTGGGACGAAAAATAATAGGTACCCGCAAGTAAAAACATTAATGAAAGAAATTACGTCTTAAAATACTTTTATTTTGGATTCACAAATATTTTAATTTTGTACTAATATTGTAGACATATGTGTTCATAATAAAAATCATTAAATGATTGTGATTGTAGAAATCTCTTTTAGTCGGTAATCAGTCTTACACGGGTAACGAGCTAGTGTTTATAAATGATTTTTTTATATTGTTATTAATTCTTTGTTTTACTGATCTGTACACTATGTTATTTTCAATCAAAAAATATAAAGAATTTGTTTAAAGGCCTTTAAATACTTATTCGAAGAACTTATACTTCGTTTATCGTTGATGCATTAGAAAGCTGGAACTGTGAAGGGTAGTATCATCCCTTAAACATGAATTACTGGAGCTAAGAAAAATATATATTTCTTTTTTTGATCGCTCTATAATCCTACGAAATTTCATGAAAATTCCGTGGATGTTCCTAGTAAGTTATGGTTATTATGTTTGTTTACATATTTACCATCGACATCGAGCTGCACGTGCGAGGCTCAGCTTTAATACGAAATAAGGACGATCGTTTCGTGAAATAAAAATACTACCTTCCCCAGATATATGAAATCCAGTAGACCGATCTACTTTCATATAACCGAGGAGTATTATAACTGTTTAAAATGTCACTCGAAAAATCGCATTATAGCTAAATACACGCGTATTGAGCAAATATTTAACATCGATTTTCTCGAGAAAAATTTTCGTGCAAAAATATTTGATTTCACATTTTTAATACATTTTTGAACAGGTATCAACCCTATAACCGCTGTGCCAGAATTGATTTATATTAGTAAATTGCTTTACAAATAGTATATTGATCATGTTAAGTCCAGTTAAAATGTATATCCATCTACTGTCAACGATATGACATACGTGAACACCCTTTTACGCACATTTGTCCTGTGTAAGAGTGTGTATGTATCACTGCACGCTCAGCCCCTTGACACTTAATCCTGTGTTGCATAGCGTGCCATAGACGATGCATGCCAACATTTTTATTCTAATTATCAGCCTTCATTATTCAAAGAAAATTTACTGCACGTCTGGATACATCTATTGTATAGACTAGGAAGTGTACAATTTGAATTCTACCAAGGGCTGAATCAAGTGTAATCGTAATTGCAGAGTCATTATTTTTAAAACTTGGAAGATGGATTACAATAAGAATTTTTTTCTTAGAACCCAAAGATTCAGAAAATTTGGAAGAACTGTACGCAAATAGAATAGTTCATTCGTGACACAAAATCATTTTTCGTTAGTGCCATAATATGGTTTTAGAGAGTGAAAATACCTTTTGAGAAACATGAAGATTTTCTCAAAGTGCATAGGGGATGTAAGTGTAAACAAATGTATACTACCATCCACTACGAATAATAGCTACGTATCTGAACTACCAGCCCAACTTACTAGCTCCTTATAGTACTCTATCTTGTTAAATCAAAGAGACTGTACCGCAAGAATTTAAATTATTTTTTGATTCACGATAAGTCCTGTCGTTTCTTAATACAATATGCGACCTAGTTGTGGACGAACTCCAGCAAGATTGTTCCGGGTGTTTGGCTTCATTATTCAAGCACAAACTAGAGGTTTTAATTTACAGCAACTCAGCGTGACAAGTAACTTTTTACATATTTTTAGGTAGAATGAATAAAGTGAACCTGACATGTTTCACAAAAATAAGTTGTAGAATTACCTAAGTTTCTGTCAAAGCATTTCGGATAAAAATTGTTTCTATTTATTTTTCATAGTAACAAATGACAATGGTTCTCAATGTATTGTTTCTTTTTAATTTTCTACTATATCAGCAATCGTTTCGGACGATACGCAAATGTAGATAGATATTAAGTGTTTCTAAATTGTTTTAGAATAAAACAATAAAATATTTAATCATTTTAACTTTTATTTCATGTGGATTACGAAGAGTGAAATACCAATTAATTTCTTGGGTATAATTTCTTTGATCGATAATTGAATTAATGTTACCCTTCATAATGGTTTATATTATTGGTGTACAATAAAAAAACTTTGTTGCTAATGAACTAAATAAATACAGAATTTTAAGTGTTATCAAATCATTTTTTATTCCTCAAAAAAATATACAAAGGTGTAGAAAACATTCTAACATGGGCGATAATGTGCAGAGATCATTAGTGTATATTTGTTTTATACATTGACTGCGGTCAATTTTTATGTACTTAAAAATGAGATTCGTTGGAGTAATTATTTGGCTTTATTCTATATTCGATGTAGAGCATGAGTTATAGATAATAAGATTCTAAGAGTATATAATATTTATTGATGCCGCATTTAAAATTATTATAAAATAAATATTAAATATTTCTATCGTTTGTACGAGGTGTGACTATTTACACGATCACTTCTAAATTTACAGTTTTCTTATGTGTACAGATATTAGCACTTAAAGAAATGTATTTGTTGGAAGTGTTGTCCATTGTTATTCGACTACAGCTCTGTTGTTTCGATTTTTTTACCAAGAGGATTGACAATCGTGTTATGCGCTCGATGGATCGATGAGGTTCGATGAAAGTTGTTTGGAATGTTTGAAATGCTTTCCAGACTTAAAAAAAAAGATATTATTTGTTACTAACCTTAAAACATTAAATCTTTCTTGATATAAAAAATAGTTAAAAATATATTCTTCGTTTCTTTTTTCTTAAATTTTACTGAATAGTTACTATAATTTAAAACAACAAGATCCCAGCCAAACACAGTAAAGTTTAGTATGAAGTAAGAACAAACAAAAAAATTCAAACTTTTGTTTATCATGATATATAGAAAGTAGTGAAAGAGTAAAACTGTAATTGGAAAAAAGTATTTGGTCGATAGAAATTTTGGAAAAAAGATTTTTGTGAAGCAAAAACAAGCAGTCAAAGATGCCTACATTGAAGTTAAAAAGCATAATACTAAAGTAAGGGAGAAATAACAAGGTTGGTGCATTTTCTTTCAAACTAGTCTTCATACATTGCAATATTATTTAAAGATCGTCGTTTTAATTACAAATAAAATCTCATTTACCTTGATACAGAAGAAACTCTTGGTTCGATATAATATGGTTTGTCTTCGTTTCTTTGGTTTGTGTTTACTTCATTCATTATTTCTTCGTTGTTTAATGCATTCTCGTCGAGAGAATCTCTCTCAGATGTGTGGCTCACAGATTCGTCGCACTTGAACCACTCATTCTCGTAAGCATGCATCCATATTGGATTAGAACCTTCTACGCTGTGTTTATTCGTATTGGGAACACGTCCAGGTCCTCTAATAAATTCTGCGTCTGACGTACCTTAAAAAAAAAAACGTATTTGTTTAAATGTTTCAAATATTACATTTTTTTTTAATATTTTGATAATGTCGCAGTGTCTAATTATCAATTCTTGCCTGGTTGTGAAATAAATGTTTTTAAGATGCTCAAAGGGATTTTAGAACAATTTAGTATGATCGAATGCATTGACAATATTTATTCAAATAATTTAAGAATTCATTCTCCGATTGTCATGATTGACACTTACCAAAAGGAGACGCGTTTGCTGCTTTCAATTGCCTTCGAAACGAGGCTCTTTGTGAAAGGCACAATGCCATGCACAAAATTAGTAGAGCACTCAGAAACAGGGTCAAAGTCAAAAGCCAAAAAGTCGTCCCTGCTTGCTCGTACTGAATAAGTGGCTGATCCTGTGCTGCTTGCGTGTCTAGAACGTTGAATTCCTTGAACAAATTATCGAGTTTCTCGATGTTTCTGTCGACTAATTCGAGTACTTCGGACACCTCGAGAATGGAGTTGTCACGACGATTTACAAGATGTAAATACAAATCCGTTTTCGTTCGATCAACCGAACCGTCGTGATTTTCATGGATTTTGTATTCGTCGATGTTTACTATTGCACCAGTCACGTTGCCCAGTGTTCTAGAAGTTTGCATTAACAATCGAGAGTGAATCAATTCTGTGCCCAACGTGAAACTTACGAAACTTCTTGATAATTATTTACGATACTAACGACTTCACCGATTTTAACAACCTTGAAGTATATTATAGAGAAAAGGTTCGCGAGTATTCCATAGTGAAAAATGATGAGATCTTTAGTATTGTAAATAATTACCTGTTTCAATATCAGTTTTATTATGTATGTTATACATTAAATTGAATTAAAAATTACACGCTAGTTACGAAAAACAAAGTTATACAACAATTGGATTTTAATTATTTTCCAATATAGTTTCCAAATTTTAATTATAAGAAATTTAATAATAAGTTAATAATAAGAAACGATTGAAATTTCGTTGCTGGTAATTGTACAAATTTAATTTTTCGTACTTACTCTCTAAATGTTTCTATTCTAGTCCGAATTTCCGGTGGATGTTGCCGCAGGACGAAACGAACTCTCTGATCCTCTCGTAATAAATATATAAATACTCTTGCTGAATCTCGTAAACCGTGAGTATCATTGGCTACTACCTGTTCGAATCAATCAGGAAATGACAATTTTTATTAGTAAAATATTGTGATGTTATACTTATAAATAATAATATTATATACTAATGTAACATATTATTGATAATGTATATTACAGTAATATTATTGGTTGTGTGAATAAATATTATCAAACACAATTTATTACAATCGACCCAACGTACCATAAAATCGAAATATCCCTTCATTCCTCGTTGAGGATCGAAATTTAGACTCACAACACCAGTGAGTTTGTTAACGAGAAAAGGTTGTAATTGAATGTCATCCAGACCTTCTGTTAAAGTCATATGCATCTTGCCAATTTGGTAATAATTAATTACTGCATTCTCACCTGCATCGAGATCAATCGCCTAGAACAATCGGTGGAATTATATTATTTAATGCGTTTAAAAAAATTTTTCTTTTCGTATTAATTCGTTATGAATTAATTTGTATTGAAAATGTTGTTACCTGTACGTGCATAAATTGGGTGCCAAAGTCGGCTTCCGTGGTGACGCCTCCCGTGAATATTTTACTAACAAATTTTGGTGGGTTATCGTTAATGTCGATTACATCTATAATAACTTTTAAAGTAGTGTCGATGGTTTCGTTGTAAAAACTCTCATTTCCTGGGACTGTATTGCAATCTTCTGTGGCTTTTATAATCAACAAGTGCTGTTGTTCTTGTTCTCTATCCAATACTTTGGCAGTCTGAAATAATTATTTATACAAATAATTTATCGAACTGAAGTATTCGCTAAAATAATTCAAATTTTATACAGAGCAGTTAATTTCTGTGAACATCGTTCATTTTACATTTACTTACGCTCAACTCGTGTTTGAAAATATCAAGAGTGAATAAGCCATCATCGTTTCCACTGATTATAAAGTAACAAACTTGCGCAGGAGGATCATCGAGTTCGTCAACTTCGTCTCTATCAACAGTCTGCGGAAGTAAGACCGTTTCTGATCCAGGATGTTGCTCTTCCGTGAAATTAGTGTTGAAAATGTCAACCAGAAATTGTGGCTCGTAATCGTTGATATTTCGAACGTAAATTATTAGATCTAGATCCGAACTGAGGGGAGTTGGAGTGCCTAGATCGTATGCCTCTACTCTGATCTGTGTAAAATATGATAACTTCTGTCACTTCATACTCAATATACTCTTTATAACTATAAACGTGTTTATTTCCAAGCTGTATCGAATTTCGAACTCTGAATTAATTATGTAAAAATCAAGTTTATTTATGTGGAATAAATATAAATAAAATACAAAGTGTTACTATTATGTCACAAAGATTGGGTACTAAAATTTCAATAATAGAATCATACATTTTTATAAGTGAATGATAATTACAACGTTTCTTGTTGTATACTTGTTCATTTAAATTACCTCGTATAGTTTTTGAGTTTCTCTATCCAATGGAAGTGTCAATGAGATAATTCCAGTTGCATCGTCGATGTGAAAAGTCCTCCAATGACCGGCCAAATCTTGCTTCAAACGATAATGAACATCGCCATTTGGACCAGTATCGGCATCGTCGGCCTCAATTTGAATAATTTGCGTTCCAACTGTTACATTCTGTAAATTGTTACATTTGCAATGATACGTCGAATTTTTAACGAGAATAATTGACTTTTTTCATACTCTGTAGACGATAATTGAAAATCCATCGTTGATTCAAGTGTAAAGGGTTAAGTATTACCTCTGGTACACGGATTGTTGTGTTATGTTGTGGGCTGATAAACATTGGTGGATTGTCGTTGTAATCAGTGATGCAAACATTTAAGATTGAGGTTTCTTTGTTGGAAGGACTACCAAGATCTTGCGCTTCCAAGTACAATGAATAATTTCCAAACTTCCCTCGAAGCGAATGGGCCGCTTTTAAATTTGCAGTCCAATAATCTGTCTGTTCCAGAATGAATAAACCTACGATGTAAATAAATTTACGTTATTAATTTATGGCTTCTGTAAATACGAAGTTTGTCACTAGGTGCTCTACAAGGTAGTAAAGCGTCAATTGTACAAAACCATTTATACAAACCCAATTCATTCCCTGAAAGGATTCTAATTTTCACGCGACCATTGGGTGTCGTTGGATCGTCGGCATCTTTTGCTTTAATGACAAAAATTAAGTCTTTCACGTCATGGAACTCCGATATAGTTATGCATGTTGCAGGTATGTCCATTTTCGGTGCATTGTCGTTAACATCTGTTACTGTAACTCTTTAAAAATGTGATATTTATATTCTATTCAATTTGTTTCTCAACGTATTTAATTTGTGTATTGCTAAAATAATCGAATTATTGGTATTTTGTAATTTTGAATTAGAAGTTCTAGAAATATAAATATTAATAAAACAATAACACAGTAGAGTAAACAATTATGATTTTATATCCATCCATATAATATAATATTTTTATACATTGCATTTCGCGAAATAATGATGGTACATTTCATAGTATCATACAGAATGCGTTGGATAATTAGAACGAATTGCATCTTCTGTTTCATTGAAGAAAATTATAAAGGAAACAGTTGAATCCTAAAACGAAGTCTATTGAACCACTTTTGAAGTAAATATATGTTTCCATATGAAAAACGGATAAACAGATAGCATAATTGTACAAAATAGACCTTGTTCTATTATCCAACTTTTTTATTTATTATATTCTTTTGTTCTCAACAAAGTAATAATTACATTCTGTTCTATTTGAATGATGTAAGCAGTTCATAGTTTATTGTTTAGTCTAAGTTTATCACAGAAATGACTTTTATTATCATTTGTATTTTATTTATAATCCACTAGTTAAAAGAATATGTCTTTTTAAATTAATATTCTCTTCCGTATTAAAATTTGGGAAAATTTCTATTTACAAAAGTAAGTCAACTTACTGGATTTGCTTAAACGCGTTTCTCGATTCGCCAGCTGTGTAACCGAACTGATAGTTATCCCACGCCTCTATGACTAGAACGTAACTTTGTTTAGTTTCCCAATCGATAGAATCAGCTACAGTCAAAGCGCCGCATTCAGGATGAATAGCAAAAGTTCCCTGTGTTGAAAAGAGATTTCGTTAAATTAAAATACTATTTTTCATTTAACTTTATGATGAAACAAACTTGTAGAGGTAATTGTTAAATAATATGTTTAACGAAACTTTAGTTCGTGGAATTTGTAAGTATTTGTTGGAAAATGAAATATTAAGCGAGGAATAGTAATTGTATTGCTAACTTGAGACGACATTCTGTCCAGTAAATAAGTAATTTTTCCATAATCTCCAGTATCAGGATCTTTAGCTTGAATAACAGCAATCTCTGTACCAATTTTCGCATTCTCCATAACAGTCAAATTACTGATATCAGTTACAAAATAAGGATTGTTGTCATTTTCATCCAATACCTGAACGTAGACTTCAGAGAGACTTGATCTGTAAATATTATTCGTTTACTATGATACATAAGCATTTATTAAACATTTATTTTTTCTAAATGGAAACAAAATTTTCGCAACTGCATTTGTTGCTACAATATATAAATACAGCAATAATGATTTTACTCTTTCTACTTTCAATGGTTTATTTTTTAATATTGTGGAATGCAGTCAGGGAGATATGAATTTATGAATCCTACAACAACCTCAATATATATTTAACTAATAAAATTTGTGAAAATTTATACTTTTAACGCATTCCCTGTTTAATAGAGATTATATTTTCCCTCGTTAAGTGCGCCTAGAAGTAAATCACATGTGAAGCAATATTCAATACATTTGTTATAAATTAGTTGAAACTATCAAAATATTACAATATCTGTCAATAATGATTTATTTGTTAAATATGTACAATGTCGTTCAAAATGGTTGCATGGTCCATCAAAATATATTTCATTCATTTTGTGGCGTTGAAATGATCGCTTTTATTATATTTATTATATCAAGAATTACAATAAACATAATCTTTTAAAAATTGAAAAATTAGCTGCAATTGTAGAAACAAACATTTAAAAATAGTTACATACGAGTATATTTTAACTTTATTATTTTAATTGTCATTTTTATTACCATGCATTTAAAAAATATGTTTCACAGCTTCGATTGAAAATATTATGAATCGATCGGTTTTAAAATTGTCATTTTACACGAATTATCTATTCAGTTTAGTCGTTTGTAAAGTAAACGGTAAAATGTACAAAAGCGTAATAAACAAATTGAAAGGAGTAAATTTGCCGGAAATTAAAAAAATTGATTTTACCTTGGCGGTATTCCAGAGTCAGTGGCTCTAACTGTTAGATTAAGCCAAGAATATTGCTCCCTATCGATTTTATTCGCGACGACCATTTCGCCAGTTTCAGAATCAAGATGTACTAAATCCGCTAATTCCTTTGGACTCTCCAACGAATACGTAATGCTACGATTTTTATCAGAGTCATCAGCTACAATGCTAGCGATATTAACGCCATTTTTACTGTTCTCCGTCACAGATCGTCTGTAAAATGGCCTTCGGAACCTGGGGTTGTTATCATTTTCATCTTCGATTATTATATTTAACGTGGCTGGAATATAATTTACAATCTAAATTAATTTGAACGACAAATAATGACGTACAAAATCTTATTGTTTACAAAAGATGAAACGAATGAAAATATACAAACATTTCAGTTTCAATGAAAATTTACAAATATATTTCATAACTATTTGTATATCTTTTATAAAATACTTCCATCAATAAATATCTTCGTAATTGACTTGCACTATGACTTTTAAATTAGTATACTCTTGCACGGAAAGTGTGAAGTAATTAATGAAAATAAATCAAACAGATCTTTCAAGTACTGTCACTGTGTAAAAGCTCAGCAAAAGGTGAAGTTTTATATTAAATATATCTATTTTAAATATATATAGCTATTTGGAATATACACTAACCGAATGCAGTTTGTACGCCTCTGATTGCAGCTAGATCTTCAACGACGAGACCCAATCTTATAGTTTCTACTCTTTCTCTGTCTATCAATTTGACAACTCGAAGCAAACCATCGAGTGCATTTAATTCTAATGCCGAAAAATAATCATATTCTTGAATTTTAATTAACGTTCCTTCCTCGTTCCTTGCTTCGGATGAATTCGGATCGATGCGATAACGCAAAATAGGTGCAATATCCGGATCATTGGCAACAACGCGATGCACATACGCTCCAACCTGATAAACGTTATGGACAATTACACACAACAGGTCAATACTATCAGTTTAACACTGTTGTAGTCTTTGAAGAGGATCTTTCCTTGATTATAAATTAAATCGTTGTAGAGAATAAATCATTCAAAACATTAAAATAGAAAACTTGTGTTAAATTTCTTCGCATAAATTTGCCACTAAAAAATTTTTCTAGATAAATTTCGATTTTACAAATAACAATCGCCACCTTTATCCTTGATTAAAAATAAAATTTCTTATCCATTTGGTAGCGAAACGTTGCCAAGATATGTTCACAAACCATCGAAGCATTATTTTTACAATGAGAATGAAATTCGATGATAAGAAAATTACACGATCGGTAAACTAATTCAGACCAAGTCAAAGTTAAAATAAAACGAAATTAATTTTCTTCCATTCTAACAGTCTTTTCAAAATATAAAATCAAACAACTTCCTTCTCAAACATTATTTCATATTTTCAAAAATAAATAAGTTACTTAAGTAGAGTGTCTTAAATGCTCCACCTTGTGCAAGAAATACAATTTAAATTTAAATACGTACCTGCGTATTTTCACGAATAGTAACTGTACCGGGCTCAATGAAAATTGGTAATTTGTTGTTAACATCCACAATGGTAATATTGACAAGAACTTCAGCCGTTCTTTGAACTTCCGTTCCACTGTCTATTGCGAGAACATTCAAGCTGTATCTCGTAGTTTTTGGTGAAGTGAGATCTGGATCTAAATTAGAACCCGGTGCAACTCTAATCACACCTGTTTCCGGACTAATCACGAATTTATCACCTGCACCACTTTGAATTCTATAAACTAATTTGTTGTTCGGCGATGATAAATCTTTGTCCCAAGCTTTGACCTGAAACAAAGAATTCTTCTTAATGTAGACAATGACTTTTGTGCGACTGAAACATTTCAAATTTCATCGAGAACATATTTTTCGTTAAAACTAAAATTAGAGGGGTTACTTCGTTGTTTCTGGTTACCCAGTAATTCCATATTTCATCGCTGGTATGAACATTCCTCAGAAAACGTAATTAACACAATAAAATAAATCTACTAGTTATTAAATAGAATGAGAAGTATAATTTTAGTATATCAAATGGTGACTAGTGACTGTGTTACAAAGATATATCTTGGTATAAAAAACAAGTGTTTTCGTGGAGCAGTCATTACTCAAGTCTTCGCAATTAAGTCAGTATCTATTATATATATAAGTGATTTTATGCATTAATAATAATTTCATTTTGTTGTATCAGTTGCATATCGATCTATTATTTTCTTTTGATGTTACCTGAACTACGCTTGTGCCACCAGCCAAGTCTTCAGGAATACTTCTCTTGTATAGCGTTCTTTCGAAGGCAGGTGCGTTGTCGTTAATATCCTTGAGGTAAATATATAACGGTGCATCGGAACTCAAACTCGGTGTACCCATATCTCTGGCTCGTACTGTCAATTTTAATGGACGTACAGATGTCTCCTTGTGTCCCTGACTGATAGGTAATGCTTCATAATCCAATGGTGTTGTTGGAATGATTATACCGCGCTTCGGATCGATACTGAAATTTCGGGAAAATTCTCCCGATACTATAGCATAGACCACTTGGCTATTTTTAGTGCCTACGAAACGTTAATAAAAATCATTTTTGTTAAGAAAAGAATTATTAGTCGAAATTTTCTAATTAAACTTAGTTTTTGTTTTATATTGAAAAATAATGTTTGTAAAATCTTAATGTAAAAATCTTTTATAACTCTTTTCACTATAATTTTTGTAATATTTATATTTATGTAGATTACTATGATTCGCCTTGTTTATAAAAAGGCTTGTAACTTTGAATTCTACAGCATTGAAATAACTTTAGATTCAAATTTTTCAAGCAATTTTGTATTTAAAGAGAACAAAATATGTAACAATAGTTCACCAACGAATTTGCGTATTTTTCTTTAATCTAATAAATGATCGTGTAGAAAAAATTGCAAACCATTCAAATCGATGTCAAAGGCTTCGACGATTAATGGCGATTCAAAATGATCTTCGTTCTCCAAAAGCACAGCCTCGTATTTGTTTTGCAGAAATACGGGAGCGTTATCGTTAACATCGTTCACATTCACAATTAATTGGACTATGTTTTGATTACCCTTGCCAAGATCGTCTCTGGCTTCGATGGTTAAATAATGTCGAGACACTAGTTCTCGATCAAAACTTGGACCTGCCTCTTTAACTGTGATTACACCAGTTATATGATCCATTGATAGTCTAAAAATAAGAAAACAAATATAAAACAATTCGACCGAACATGAGGTGTCTTATAGCATACACCACATACCACATAACACAGATAGCACACACATGTCGTGTATACTTCAATATCTTTTTAACGCTCTAGAAAGTTATATATGTTCAATGTAAAAACATCACTCTGGGGAAATTTCCTTATAAAATGAATTCAAAGTATTACTAAAACTGATTTTAAACATGACTTCTCAATGAATATTAGAAACAAGAAATAACGAAACATTTATTATTTGCAATACCTTCTAATTCAAATAAATTAATTAGCTGTGTGAAGTAAACGATGGAAACCCTATTTTGAATAGTTATTTCTAATTTTAAATTCGGTTAAAATTTGCCTCACTTTGCTCCTACGTTGTCTAATAATTTAATATTGTTTGGCTTACGCATGCGCAATGCTGCCTCCCAAATGTGTGTATCTGATTCCATGAGTTCCAAAATTGCCGCTATCCTCGTCCAATGCTTGAACCCATGCCACTGTAGTTCCGACAGCACAATTTTCTGGAATCGATACCTCGTACGCGTTTTCAGTGAATTCTGGGTAGTTGTCGTTTTGATCTCTTATGAAAACAGTTACTGGAACTATGCTATACTTTGGTGCCACTGGTATCACTTCTTTGGCGACTAATGTAAAATTTATCTCTGAAAATATAAAATGCATACTATAACGAACGTAGAGCACAAAGTATTATTGTTATTACGCTCGAGATTTTTTTAGCGTAAAAGTGTATCGTGTGATAATTAAAACACGAACGAAGAAATATATTATCGAAAAATATAATGTATTAGAAATTAGACTGTCTGAAATGATCAGAGATATAATATCGTTTGTTAATTCTGTAATTCGTGGTATAACTTGTTTTGCGAAATTAAGGAACACAATTTTATTATAATAAAACATCTCTTAATAGTAAAAAATTTACTTCTAATATGACTCTTATTAAATACCTTTCTTCGTTTCAAAATCGAGTTTGCTAGAATTCTTGACTCGTATCAAAAAAGGAACTTCGTTAATTCCTCTATATGGTGTCACATCGAATATTCCATCGTCACCATCGACGAATATTCTAAAAGTACCATTTGTTCCCTGAAAGATTGGTCTTTGTAGAAAAAGCAGTGCATACGTAAACCTTAATTATATTTCATGGAAAGATACTGTGTTTAATAGTTTTTATCGTGACAATAATTATACTATTATTTTCATAAACTGTATTTTTTTTATAAATGAAAGTTCGTAATTACAAAGAAATATTGTACTCTTTTACGTAATAATATTATATAATCGAAAAATTTAGAAAGTAGATATTGGGTAGTTTTTCGATAAAAATCATACATTGAGTCTAATTAGCGAACATTTAAGATTTTAAAATCCGATGTAAATTGTAATGCACCTTTCACTCTATCAGACAAAAATAAATTCAACGTATTTGCATTACACGTTCAAAACCGAACAGATCTGCATATTTAAAAAATGTAAAGAAAAATAAGCGTGAAATAGAAAACATATACGAAACCACCGACGTCAATTTTGATGAATCTTTGTAGGTTTGTAGAACGCCAAAGAGTAAAAAGACCAAGATTAGTAAACTATCTCCCAAGGTTTCACCTCTTCCATTCTATCTTAAAAACTATTTAAGCTTTCGAAACGTATTTTAGACGAACGTTTTATAATTTCTAAAGACAAATAACACGATGTTTACATCGATAAAGAAATTTACAAAGAATATTTAATGCTTCAATTTTTGAACATATATTTCGATTTTGTTTCGTTTTCAATAATATAATGCATCGATTATCTATTTTCCATCCGAAGAATCGAACAGCAACTGATCAAACTGTTTTGTAAATAATTTATAAGATTAAAAACAGTTCTGGGTAAAAGAGTTTAGAAAACACTGATATATAGGCAACGTTTCTGTATCTCCTATAGTTTCGAGAAAGTATCAGAAGGGCAGTCTTTGGAAATTAGTTTCGCTTCTCGAATTTAAGTTATAAAGAGACAAGTGTGTCCCTCGCTCTTTGCGGTTCTGCAAATATGGAAAATTTCATTAAAATCAGTGTCGGATACGTCGCGGGAATGTTTCCTGTAAGTTTCATAACGTCCCACGAAATTCTGTAACGTCCGTTTCTCACCAAGTCATGATCGTATACTTCCGGTATCGCATCCCCGATGAAATTAACCGGGGTATTGTGCGGTGCATTTTCATTTATCTCCGCGCGGTATCGCGCACTTCGAAACTTCGGGGTCTCATCGTTAACGTCCGTAAGAATAATAGTGACTTCGGTCGAAATTGACGGCGCAGGTACTATTTTCGACACTTCCCTCACGGTAATTTCCAAGACAAAGGCGCCTTCCGCATTTTCTTCAGCTTCCCTGTCAAGTTGCGCCCTGGTGAACACCAATCCGGAAGTGGCGTCTATATCGAACAAGTATCTCGGGCCCCGAGTGATGCTGTAAGTGACTTTATTGTTTATTCCCTTGTCACCGTCCACTGCACGGACTGTAAAATATTTAAAACATTCTTTTGCAAATTACGACGGATTTAAATAAAGTAAATTTTGGTCATACGAGTGGTACTGTTTTTGATGTATAAGCGGAAAGTTTATAAACGTTCTCGACCTTTTGTATGATATTTCGTATAACGAGGTGAAATTATACACATCGATGAAAAATAAAATAATATTTCAGAATAATATAATTGAAACGTTTACTAATTTAACACTTTCGAGACAATGAAAGCGATCTATGATTTAACTAACATTGAAATGTTTTAATGAATAATTCAATTGAAAGTGTGTCAGAAGCAATTTCAATGTCTATTGTGATTTGAGAATTATTGCAGTTATCCGATAAGGATATCGAAAGCAATTTCAATTTCTATTATGATCCGCGAATTATTAGATACGACCAGGGCATAAAATTGTACTTATCCGATAAGAGTACAAGAAATAATTTCAATTTCTATTATGATTTGAAAATTATTAGTTATGACTATGCTATAATATCTTACAGTTCAATATGATAAATTTTGATTACATATTTCGTTATTTCTTTATCATTTTTTTACGTATGAAATATTGTAAACATTTTATTTTACTTTCCGATTCACTGATTCGTAGGTCGTAACTCTCTTCTTTGACGTAAAATTTTCCTTTGGAAATTTAAATTTATATAGAGGCTTAATATACTATTCAAAATAATTAAGAAATTACATAGGTATACAAGTACAGAAAAGTCACATGTATACTCGTAGTATAGACGAGAGATAAACTGTATACGTTAATACAGAATATTTTTGATTTAAATAAAATTTGTAGTTTTTAGTAGCAATGATTAGGCAGACCTTGAAGAACGGATGTGCCTATCCGGGCATTTTCACTGATCCTGGCAACAGGCGTCATGGTTATGAATTCTGGCGGTTGGTCCTCAACGTCTTGAACCTTAACGAGTATCGCGGTTGTTCCTGTATTTACCTGAAATAAATACGAACGAATCTGAAGAAAAACCAAAAATATTTAAAAAAAGATTCTTATTTTCAAATTGTTCACAAAAAATGTTTCTATTATTCGACACTCGTTAAAAAGCCCTGTGTCGTAACATTTAAATATAAAGCTAATTTATCTTGAACACCGTTATTGCCCTTAGAATAATTTACAAGGTTATTTTGTATCATAGAGATAATTGCTATTATGTATGTGGGTCCTATCTTGACTAAAATTTAGGCAGTACCCTTATATTTGTGACAGGAAATATTAGTCGCCATTTACTATTTATTTTCAACACTGTTGCTTTGTACGTAGCTCTTAATAGCAATACGTCCTCGCGTCTTAGTAACAAATTCATTATGTGATTGCTACTAACCTTCTCATTTATTGCTCGATCGATCGCTAATATTCTCAATTGGTATAAATATTTTCTTTCATAATCCAAACGACCGACCAGGCGTACGACACCTTTTCCATTGACTGTTGCGATGCTGAACACGTCATTGTCACCGTCTAGTTCTTGCAGATAGTAAACCACTTGTCCATGTACTCCCAAATCTGCGTCAGTGGCTTCAACCGTCGTTAAAATACCCGGGCCAGAGTCCTCTCGTATTGTTAAAGATGTTGGATGTGGCCGAAAAATTGGCACGTTGTCGTTAACATCTTCCACCAACAGCAATAAACTTTGCGTGAGAAAATTTCCCTCCCCAAGCCTTCCATCTGTCAGAGTCAATACCAATGCGTACTCGTCCCTGGCCTGAAGAGACATCAATAATTTATCTTCTAGAAAAATTAATTTGGAACATGACTAATGAGAATTTCTAATATTTCTGCAGAAAACTTCATTAATTTGTACTGGAATCAAGTACTCTGGTATCGTAATCGCTTCACGAGTAAAACTGTAACAGCGTAATACACATCTAATACTAAAACATTCTTTCCTTAATGAATTCCTTTAAGTAATTAACAGAGAAACAGTTTCTTCGATTCTTTTATCTGAAGTTTATTACATTTTAAAATGTATTTAAAATATTTCTTTAAATTTATACAAATACTGAATATATGTATCGAATGAATTATACCTATCAGAAGAATCATAAAGATGCAAGAGTATTATTATTCATGAGCTGATATGAAAAATTTAATCAGGTATTGAGACGAAAATATCAAACTTGTATATATAAAGTTTATACTTTATATCGTCAGATCATTTAAACGCAACCGTATTAACTGACAGACACGTGTGTACATACCATGAATGTTCACATTTAAACAACGTATTTTTCTTTTAATTTTTCTTTTAATAATTGAAGCATAATCAAAGGGTACTTTTCTTTGAAAAAAGAGTCGTCGAAAAGTAATAATATCTTCAGTAATATATATTTTTTACTATAATTAAAAATTTCAATTAGAATAACATTATATTTCACCACGTATACGAAAGAAAATGAAACGCATTGCAGTTTTTTAATTAATAAAACTTTTGTGACCATGTAAGATAAAGCCATTTGAACGCTTAGGAAAAATAGGTTGCATGCATAGGATTTAGTCGTTCAGGAAAAAAGCAGCGTCGCATCGTCTCAATTTGATGGAATCGTGCCAATAATCTTCGCCGTGACACGCAAAGCACGAAACTAGTCATTTCGAAACATCGTCTATTCTTTAAAAAGAAATTAATTCGCACGCCAACGGTCACGTCTAGAGGAGACGATGATGACTAAATAACGACTTCCATGAGTAAATCTACTCTAGATCACTATTTGCATGCTTCTTTTGCCCGGTTACTCGTCCCTGAATTTCTCTTTAATACGTTCAACACTGTTGTTACCACGATTGGATACACGTATGCATAAAACGTATTCACGAATTGGAGATCACTCGTGCGAGATGAAAACGAAACACAATACCAGGAAAATGAACGTAGAAATTATTTTCTTCTGCTGGATCTCATGTAAAATAGGTGAAGGTGAAAATTGTTTTCTACGTTTTCTTACCGTTTATGGTGTGACATCAATTTCATTAATTTGTTTTTAATTATAATTACTATTGCCTATACGCAAAAGAATGCAGCATTGTTCGAAGAATTGTAGGGAAGGTTTTTTCTACGCTTGTGTTCCTTTAAGAACGTAATTATGTTAAAATTAAAAGCTGATACGATAGATATGGGAATTAATAATTATTATGCACTTAAGTATTATAGGATGTTGTAACCGTATATACTTTGACTTTTAAATAGTGGTAACTGTATTAATTTAAGTATCAACTGTTAATGAAAACATTACACAGAGTAATAAAAATTCTAATTTTCATATTCAATTAACGCAACTATAGAATACTTTTCATCAATTTATAAGATAAGATTTGCGAAGAGGCCTTTTCACGGTTAATTCTATTTTCTGCTTTCAAAGGAGAGAGTGCGAGTTACAATTACAGGTACGATTCGTGTAATTTGCGGTTGCAAAGAGTAATTAATACGAATCTCAATGCTTATTATAATTCAACTTATGAACACTACGTAATCTTTTTAAGAACAAAAGTGATAAAGATTCTTTTTTCATTCATATTTCTTACTGATGCGTAAAGAATGTTACTTTCCAAAAAAAAAAAAAAACGTAAAGAATTTGTTTTAAAAACTTCCTTATATGATAGTAAGAAAAACGAAATAGATCTCTTTTAAGTTTTGCTCTGTATGCAAGACACGTATGTTTTTCCATTTTGATATCATCGGACGATAAGGAAGCAAAGGTAAAGTATTGTAAAGCATTCGCGACAATACTTGAAGCAATCTCGTGAGATTGGTATTGTGGGTGGTGAAGCGGAATCATTGCGATAAAATGGATCATTTCGAGGACGAATTACCTCTCTGTCCAGCAATTTGTTCAGGTAAATATTGGCCTCGTTCGAACTGAAATTCTCGACCCGGATCACGTCGCTGCCAGGTTGATCTCTAACACCGAACGTCAGGCTGTCACCGTCAGGATCGACGCCACGAAGCCTGTAAATTAAACTGCCTGCAACAGAAACCAGTCGGCACGAATGGCATCACGATGCGTCAGCGAGTAAAGGGCGTAATTAATTTAAATGCACAGAAGCGCTGATTATATTGTAGACATTGCACACAGGTATGCGGCTCCTGAGATATGGTAACTTGCATACAGAAGAAGATGAAACCTTTTAATGTTGGAAGTCACAAACACTGTCAAACTTCAAATTGTAGAAAAACCGAATTTTTCATCAGTTTTGAAGACGTTGAGTGGGGATGCAACTGCCAGGCAACTAACAAGAGGAACACGCAAATTCATTTTTTTAAATGGTACGTTTTGTAAATATTCTCAGTTTTGAATGGTTCTTTTAAAAATAAACAACACTTATTTGAAACATCTTTTATGTTTTACATTTATGGCAAGGAAACGTCGATCAAAACTATTCAACGATATGCAGATTGTGTAGATTGAGAAAGCTGCTTTACACCATCATTTCGCAAATACTAATCCTTTGCTTATTTTTTTTATGATCTACCTACGGTCTTTCGTTCTAGAATTTATTGCTTCGTATGGATAACATTGCCATACTTGTGCGTTTGACTGTGTGAACTGTAAATTGCATTTCACTCATTTACAGCGAGACTATATACCATTAGTGTAGCAGCTTCAATTAACAATTAAAAAGTTCGTGGTTACTAGAAATTAATTAAAGATCGTAATTAAAAGAAAAATTTGTCTTGTCTCATTCTATTTCACGTACGATTTTTTATACTATTGAAATAATTTAAACATCTGTCAGCGAACAATTTCTACCGCAGATGTGACTTTGTCTAATAAGTTTCTCAATCTATCCCCGTATGTAAAGCACAATACATAATTAGTCTGAAAACTTATTAACTTACAATGATCGAGGTCAGATATGTAGAAAATAGTAACAATGTAATATTAATGAACGTTCTAATTTGAAATTATCTCACGTTGTTAATTCTATACTTCTTGCGTGTGTCCATTGCCACATTATTTCTTAACTAACGGAGAACGAGAAAAAATTCGTATACCGTTTCTTTAACGTTTCTCAAAGTGAGATGAATCAAGCGTATTAACAAATTCTATCGCGATTCGATATACATTCCTTATAATTATTCACCCGTTCAAATTTTATTTTACCAAAGTATATGACAAGAATCAGAAAAAATTAAAACTAATGAACAGCGATTACAGGTACCGGTTACTTATTTGAAAAAATTGTCAGTGTTTGCAACTTTTGTACTTTCTTTCCGATACCCTCGTACTTATTTAGTTTTCAAAGTATCGAGATGATTGGAACCAGAATTGATCGGTAAAATTGAAGTATTAGTCGCAGCTTCTGTATCAAATAATTTAAGCTCGGTCGGTGATCTTCCAAGACTAATTAAAATGTCTGACTGGGTACAATTCGCAATTCCTTCCAGAGATCAACTTCTCGTCTATCGGCACAGTAGAAACGCGCAGGAGAACAATTCGAGATGTCCAGTTGTTCTTACCAACTGGTGTATCAGGGCCTTCTTTCAGCCTGAGAACAATTTCCGTTTGGCCATCGATGAGAAAACGAGGTGGATTGTTTCTCGCCGAGCAGCACGTCAGAAGGCAGACGAATACAAATGGCAGCCATTCAAACTTAAATCTGCGCCTCTTATAAGATCGTAACAGCCATGAAAATGTTGTGATTGGTTTCGTCGAGGTCATCTTGGCGGCAAGTATCCCTTAATTGGCATGATTACTATCCTTCACCGAGTGGTTGAACGCTCGGTGCAAACGATTGAGAGGTTCCTGATAGGTAGCTCGCTGATGTCCTGGATCCTTAAACAAGAAAAATTGGTTGCTTGTCGATTGCATTGCAAAGTTGAAGACATTGTTCGATCACTTTATCGGTACATGGTTCTATGAATCATATTTTTCTTCTTATTATAAAAAGCAGGTGAACGAATATCCGAAGAGATATAATATTTATAGACTCAAAGGCTATTATGTATATAGGTTGAATTAAATATTTAATCGTTTTAAATTCATGTCCCAATTTGGTTTAGACGTAACGTCACAAGTCGTTTGACACTAATAAATTGATGATGTATTCCCGAAGAGGGAACACCCCTAACTTATTCGAAATATCTTTGTTTATATACTATTCTAATGATAGACTAAACTAAAGTAGTCGTTAGAATTTCAAGTAGCATTTATAACAAGATTAAGAATTGTATTTTTCTCCATGTCAGAATAATTATTACGATTATCGTAGTTTCGTAGAAACTAACGGTTTAAGTAATATTAAATGTATAATTGAAAAGCTAAATATTTTCACGATTCGTGCACCGAAGATTTGCAATAACGTTGAATTTGCATTAAGAAATGTAGGAAAACGAATTTATTGTTTTCCTCGGAAGAATTTTCTCGACAGAAACATTAAAATTAATTAATACGTCTGACTTTACACAACTTTCGCACATGTGTCACTTTCACGCTCGTATTAATTCACCGACGTGTGATCTTTCTCGGCGGGGCTGTCTATGAAGTATTGTAACCAGACTCGGTCAGGCATCTCGAAGATAATTAACTCAACCGTACAACATTAGAGACGTGGACTTCTTAGAACGCTGTAATTGGCGGCGAGGAGAAAACACGGGGGGAAGATCAGGAACTTAACCAAAGCGCATTGCACCCCGCTGGAAAGGTAACTCGGGCAGAAGGAAAGTACGAATAAACCGGTTACGAAAAGAAAAAGGATTTTCTCGTGGCACGCGACCGGATTTCTCCAGAATAGAGAAAATTCATCCGTAGATCACTAGGATTTTCTAGAGTTCATGCGATTCGAAGTATTTTAATTATAGCTGTCGTTAGTAACTTTCTCTTCCACTTCGGGGAATCATTATTACGTAAAAATCATCGATCTACATTTTTCATTAAATTACAGCGATAATAATGTAAGACAATAGCTTATTTGATATTCTTCTGTGAACATATTTTTATCGTTTGCGTCACAATCGTTCACTTGGAAGTAATGTTATCTACTTTTTAGGTCGTCTCGAATTTGAACTGTGGGGAAAATTATATTTCAAGAAAAGTAAATTGCAGTTTAAATTTTGGTTCGATATGAGAAAAGTGAATTTTTGACAATCCAGTATCAAATTCCGTGTCTCATAATGTTCGTGAAATAAGAAATCTTACTTTTACAGAATACTCTTGAAGCAACCAAGTGTGAGAAATACATATTATGTAAAGGATTCTGTATAATGGTACTCTAATTATCGATAGCATGCAAATGAACCAGTAGTAGTTCTAGTATCTCGTTAGTACCTCGCTCCGTTTACCTTGGTGACTATCAACTTTTTCTACACGTATCATTTTTTCAATACGCTAATAATTATTAATAACGATAGTAATTACTGAAGCAATTACTTGAGGCAACATACTTCAATAATCCCCGAAGGTATCCAAACGCAATAAAATACAACAAAAGTAAATGAGTATCCTGTCAAATATTGCTCCAAGTAAGTATAATTATTATGTTTTCTTTGGATAATTTATAACGACAATTTGTACACATTCTAAACGGCACAGAGTTTAAGAAAAAGAAATGACAAAAGTACCAATATTAATGTTCGAGTTATTAATGATCTAATATCAGTTCTTAAAATTGATGTCACGGTATGTTGTAACAAATATGATTCACGAAAGTCACATGGCTGTAATACATTACATGCTCTGTCTACAAAGGAGAGTAAAAAAAAGATATTCTCGCTGCAGACAAAGGCAGTACCACTGGATCTTGATCCTCGTTCTTCAAACAGCGAAGCTGGCTCGTGACAGTTATTATCTCTGTACCTGTTACGTACAATTTGACTACTGATAAACAGGTGCCTCGGTGCTTTCTCTCTGCAACGACGTTGCTCTTCGTTCAATGTCAAGATTGTCAAGAGCTACGAGCGACCATAAGGGCAATTAACCGAAGTGAAAGCTCGCCGGAAGTCGTACTTGGTTTCCCACAGTTGTGTTATACCACATAATCGTAATACAAGCGTGAAAAATAAAACGAGATCTGTGTCTTCTGAGAAGCCTCGATAACAGGAGTCATTCGTTTCGTGTTCCTTGAATTTTCAACACAGATGATTTGCACTAGGAACTCTTATTTTACTTCGTCGTGTTCATTAGCCATCGTATTGTGCATTTACAACTCTTTCGTTCCACTAAGAATTTTGTCCTTTTACGTCTTCGTTTATCGGCACTGCCTTGCCTTTCGTGTATAGTGTGCGTTTTATCTGAATACGGTGAAATATCTCTCGAGAAATTGAAGGTATCAAAAAGTAATCATTAGCATTGTTGTTTGGTGCAAAATAAAAAACTCAGAACAGTGTTCATCCAAGCGTGTAGTCCATGTTTGTATTCATGAACGTTCTGTTAGGTTTTATTCGGCACAAAACATTGTTATACTAAAGTATAAGAGAAGAAGTCTATTTTAATATTACGAAACACAATTTAAAAGATAATGTTTCATTCTACATTGTTAAAAAAGCTTTATTGAATTATATCTTAATACAACAATTTTTTGTTCAGAAATAAAAAAGAAATAAATTACATGTATATGCTTGTTTGGAAACCGTCTTGCGATTTGTATAAAGAAAATACAATACTTATCTCCTTATAAGACAGACATCCAGTATACATTTCTTTTCAAAGCGACTGTAACATGAAATATTCTGGAAATTACTTAATACGTAACAAGGGTACTTTCTAACATCGAACAATTATTATTCTATGGAGCATGAGGATAATAATAAAACACTTAGGTGTAGTAACGTGTTTAGCCTTCGATCATTGATGCTACTGTGTTGAGCAATTTCTTCTTTTAGATGTCATAAAAAAATGGATTCAAACTAATTGTTCGAAGATAACTACCGAACGTAAAAATGATATAGAACCAATACATAACTGTTTTAGAAAATATTTAGAATATAATGGTGATACATTTCTATAGAAAGTATGGAATTTGAAATACATTTTATTCTTTAAATCAACGAACCCACCGCATAAAATGGTTTTTGATATTTAATAAAAAATACGGTTCTATTTAAGAGAAATGTGCAGTTGTATCTTATCGATCACAAGAAGGTGTACCTTACTGAACCGTGTAATATTTTCTTCTCTAATTTTCTCCATCTTCATCTAGAAAAAGACTGTACCCGACCCAGTTTCTAATATCATTCTGTATTTCTCCATCCAACCGAATAGCGATTTACTCTGTGCGTTAAACACGATACTTCTATTGGATACATTTATAATTCTCATTTTTAAATCGTCACTATATTATATTAGGTATTATAAAAGGACAAATAATTGTGTACATTTTCCAAGGATTTTCTAACGTGAAAAGCACGTATTCAATTTTTGAAAAGATCGAATTGGATCGAAATAGATTCTTTTTCAATCAATTTTCCGCAGCGTCACTAATGATCATCTCAGTTGCAATTTCGAAGAAATTATTATTTTATTTAAAATGCAACAAGTTAAACGGCAAGGTGTGGAAAATAATTTTTTGTTAAATTGCAATTTACCTAGTTTAAAACTGTGAAGAACGTTCACTAGTTGTTTATAGCGATTGAAACTCATTGAACAGTAATTTAGTGACAGATACAGTTACAGATGTTACTATTGTGTTGCTCCTTGTGTTCAAGCAGCAGCTCTGTAACTGAAAGTTGATCTTTTCCGGAATTGTGAACGAAGCAACCGCAGTTAACTCCACTTCCGAGCATGCACTGCTATGTTTATTGGACCATAAATGAAACTGATTTTATTGAAATTGCAACCTGAATAATCGCGAAAGAAGGAAACATGCTATTTTTGTGTCTATAGAAATACATCACTCGATATAAGTGTATAACTTATGCGAATGATAACGGCGCGGTAAACAACAACGATCAAGTCATAATTTCACCGAATTATAGAAATTACATATTAAATTACATTTCGTTGTAATTTCGTGGAGTTTTCAACGAAACGCGACAAATAACTTGTTAACTCAGCTTGCGCTCCACGCATTCTTTAGAATCGATTATCTCAAAAAGGATCGCTCATGGAAAATAAAAGAATGCTATTCTTTGTTCGTGATTTATTTCCCGGCGAAGAATCCGCTACATTCGGGTTTTATCGCGCGATATAGAATATCTAGTGTGATTTATTTTTTTGTTATACCAGTAATTAGTAGCGCCACATGCTGCTGGGGTATTTTCAAATAACAGTTTCGAATTCTTCGAATTGAGCAAAGTATTATTAATTTCTCCGATCATATCACCCGGTTATACGAAACTGCATCGCGTTCGTTAAAGCCTTGTTCACTGACTTCTTCCCGCTGGTTATTCATTCTCGCTCTTTGTAGACAAGAGCATCCGGCCGTGGTCAGTGGTCTGCAAGGCCGATGCCCGGAAACCAGATTGTTAAGTGAGATTATGAAACATCATTAATTCGGTCTTCAAGAGCATCTAGATTACGGAAGAAGTCGTGACCGAGATGACCAGTTCTTTTTCAAAATTATGGTTCACACTCGACCACTTTTCTTTCTGCGAACACTATCGCGTGATAATTACGTCAAAGGGAGCGGAGAGAATTTATACAACTGTCGGTCATGAGTTTCAGACCATCATTCATTGTTGGTAATTCGTAAACGGATTGTTTTCTAGAATTTCAACAGACCGATTTATTTAGAGAAGAAAATATTACCTCCTCTTAATTAGTTAATCGTCGTGTATCGTGTTCCTCGTTGTAATATTGTGTTTACTTTATACTACTCGAAGCAAACAATCGTATATCCTCGTAACAAAGTGAATTGTCGTAGACAACTGTGCTGTGATTTAATTACACTTTCCACAATTAAACTTCGGAATATATTTTATTATATATTTTTTGCTCGAATGTCTGTCTTTGTCTTGAAATTTCTCAATCGACTAATGTGTAGGTACATGAGACTTCTTTTTTCTCATTCCTTTGTTCGATTGCTTAACTTAGTTAGACAAAAGACGTAATTAACGAATTTAACCGAGTTACAAAACGATTTTAAAGGATTATCGTAATATTCAAATTGTCAAGCCAGAATTAAGTCATATTGTATCTTATAATATTACAGAAAAGGTGGTAATGTTAAGCTTACAATCAGTAGTGTATACCTATAATATTCTTTAATTTTGTATTATAAGTAATACTTTCTCAAAAAAGAATCATAATTAGCCTCGATTTAACAATTAAATTCTACTTAAAAATAACCAAATATTAAAATGCCACGTTTAAACGAGGTTTCTAAAATGTATATGGCTCAAATTTCTAATTTTTTAAACAGCTGAATACAGCTAAAATAAATCTTAATAATTGCATTTTATTATTATTACGTAGAATTTCATCATTAACTCCAAGGCAGTAATGATTCAATTTTTTAATTTTTGTCGAAATGAAATCCAGAATGAAATACTTTCCATATTAGACAGCTGCAAGATATCTGTTGTTAATCTTAGTTATCACTTGATACACTTGCATCATTAGTACGACAATTAACTTGTTCACCTGTTCATTGAAATAGAATACCTTTCGTTAAAGTCAAGCTTCACCGAACTTAAATGATATTGAGCCGTAAGGTCATTGCACTCGTCTTAAAACCGTTTACAAGGAGACAGATAAGACAATGAACGATTCTGTTAAAAAAAAAGCGGTTAACATTGAAATGTTTTGCCACATTTATTTGGAACCAAAATATAGAAAAGTGCAAAGAATTTCTTTATATTTTTCACGACCGATTACTTGAAAACTTATTACAATTATTTCACAGTTATTAAATACTTCAGAAGCATTTCGTATTATTTCGTGGACTATCGAAATGTTATTGTTTAAATATGAGAAAAAAATAACGAAGCTATTGGATGTAGAAACGGGAAAAATACAATTGCAGAATATCCAAAAATACAAAACTTCCCCGAAAGAAATCAGTTGTTACAATAACGAATCCGGTAGTTAAAAAATTCACAAAAATTCATTGGACAGACAAATCTCACTTTCTATAATACATAATTTAAATTCTGTGTCAAGGTTACTCTAGTCTTAATTCGACGTAGCAAAATGTTGTTGAAGGAAGTGTGCAGCAATAGCGAAGTGTCTCCGAACGATGCATCGCACGATTAAGGTAATAGTAGGTTTGAATGTACGTGTAGAGATGTTTCTTTCGGATAGCAGGACACTTCAGGAACACTTGGAACTATATGCCGGGTGGTGTTCTTCTTGCTAACAGAGTGTGTCGGCTACGCTCTTGACTTTTAAGTCTTTTAAATAGGAGAACATTCTGAAGGTCCGCTGTTTTCAGATGGCCCCAAAAAGGTAACGTAACAACTGGGGCGACTAAATGTACAGTTACTTTTTTTCGTTTCAGCTCTTTTAAAGAACAACATTCTGTGTCCAATGTAATCATGCCTATATTTCTCTTTCGTTTGCTTTTAAGAATGAAAAAGGATAACACAACAATCGAAAACTTTTCATACTTTTTAACGAATTTATGTACGATCAAGTTTTAATATAATTTGTGTAAATTGTTAGGAAATTTCTGTTCATATCATGAGACAATATAAAAACTTTGAAATCAGTACGTTTGCTTATAATCCTTCCACGAAAGAATTTTGCCTACCTCTTAATATACACTCCTTCGAGAACGAGAATTTTTCTTGTAACGATTGAGAAATTAACGATGGAATAGAGTACATGTTAAGAATTGCGCTTCCTTGTATTTTATCGAACTGATAAATCGATATAATAGAAGTTTTAAGAACTGACCTAATTCCACCGAGGCTTTTCAATAGGATTATAAGAAACGTAACGACGAAAGTAAATTTTCAGTAATACGACAGTTGGCCTGTTTCCCTTTCAATGATCCGAAAATTCGGTGTAAAAATATTTCAATTCGGCGAGAAATTAGTCTTCCCGTTCGTGGATATATTTGATCGCAAAAGTTTAGCAAAACTATTATGAAAATGCAACTACTTGTGAAAGCTTAATTACTGCACCTTCTGCAACGAAGAAGTAGCTACGGATTACCAAACGGAGGAAGCGGTGTGTATAAATAACGATTGTATTGAAAGGCAAGGAAGAACAGAATTTTCATTTTAATATCTAAGCAAATACTCTCGCAATTATAGTACACCGTGTTGTTAGCCCTGAAGGCAAGGATATCCTTTGTTGCGTTTCACATGGGTACAACAGAGGAAGTTTTTATGCATGGTGGTCCGACGAAAATAGACAGTAAGGTCGTGTTTCAAACGGGGATACTCCGAGGTGCGTGACGTCATTTCCTACACCTGCCATGCATGCTTCCGAATGATAACACCGCACGGGGTATTGACACACCCCGTACTACCGTCTGCTATCCTGCCCACCCCATACTAAAAATCGTTGCGTGACGGATCCCCTCCACATCGCGGTGCAGTACACGCACGGTCGTCCACCTAACGCGATGCACATGCACCAACGATAACTTGCCATTTACGATGATAATTATTTGAGCTCGTGCCAAGTGACTTCAGAAATTTCCATTTTCATGCCGTCGTACAGTTAGGAATATCGCTTTTCGTTGCGTTAGAACTTGATTATGCACTTGCTTTACCACCATCGAGTACAATCTCAACTGTTCGCTGTGCAAGATGTCTCAAAAGCTCGTATCCTTCTATACTATTCACAGTTCGTGAAACAACGACCAAGAGGTACATTAACGAAACCATTCGTCAGAGAACATTACTTGTAATGCATGGATACGAAATTTACAGAGGAATGGCTTTGAAGAGTTTTATATTTGTGACGTAATTATGCCTCGAAAATCCTTATACAGAATTCGGGAAGTACACGATACGAGAATAAGTGTTCGAGTAAGGAAATTTTCGGATAGGAGAAAGCTTTCCTGAAATCAATATTTCTATATAAATGCGAATACTACTCTTGAAAGTCGATTATTTATGAATATTAGCAACCGTTTGATCGTATGGTATAATTATAGCACGTAAATCGCTCTCGAGACCGCAGAATGGAAAGAAGCGGCTATAGTAGATTAAAGAGTGTAAGAATTTGACATTGAAAATGTAAAGATGGATCGATTCTTCAGTTTCATTGTAATATCAGGAGTTATCTTCGTGGAACTTTACTAAACAAAGTAAAAGCAATAAAATATAATTTTTCTCATAAAGCAATAAAATTCATGTTTATATCGCGATGCTTACAACACTCGTACAGTGTTGACAAGAAATCGGAGAGAATTATTACACAATTGCAACAGATACGTTAATTTATATTTGCAGATCAGGTTCCAACGATATCAACGATGCCTTTACCAGCAGGGCTGACATTTTGAGTACATTTTACACACAGCGATTTAATATTTAATGTCCGTTTTATTCAGGCTGATAAATATTTGGGACAAATTTTTATTTACAATGTCTAATCAATTTTGTGACTATCGTTCAAATTTACTTTTAAGGTTGGTTCCAATTAGGATTTATTTAGAGATTTGGGGTACTTAATTCGACGAAAAGCATGTAAAATATAGAAAAATATTTGTTACTTGGTTATAAAGTATAAAAGTACGAACATCTATTTCTTCTGCGAAAAAATCCAACTTTTATTATCACACAATGAGTGATCCCAAACTTTTGAACAGTAGTGTACATGCGTATCGTTACTCACGATAGTGGTTCGCTTGAAGTACGAGGTATAGTTTGGAAAATTTATACAGGAGCTTGAAACGAATTCTGTAGCACAAGTTCCGGGTATATAAAATATTTCAAATAATGAATAATTTAGATTACCTCGTTATTTTGTATGTAAAAGTAAACTAGAAGTAATTTGATTTTATATTGAAATCAAATAACTTAAGATTTATTGTAAAAAAGGTGTAATGGATAATCTAAAGCATAAACATGAGAATACAAGAAATTTTTTTCAGCACGTTTCCACGGCATTTTTCAAAAGTAGCCATTTTGCTGGAAAAGGCTCATGGAATAAGGTAATATTTTTGTTCAAACTTTGTCTTCATTTTTCCTTTGATAAGGTATGGTACCAACAATGTAAAAGCATTTTCTTTATACTTTTTGTAAAGAATACAGCAAAAATTATTTAGAATTTGAACGAAGAATTATTTTGAATTCGAAGAAGGATGTAATTAACATATGTAACGATACCGAAGAAAAGTACATCGTACTAATTGTAAGAGTCGTCCATTTATAAAAGTTTCGGGATTTCGTGGAATAAACTATGCAGTTCAAGTGAATTGTTTTTCAGTATTTCTGGTTTGTTGAACACTACGTTAATTGATTTCCGTTGCTTTGTTCCACTAGTTTGGGCATTTTAATTATTTTTTATCAAATTGGAAAAGAAAAGACGTAAGTTAAACGAGAAAATGGAAAATAATGATTTTTCATCGTAATAAAGCATGTGGTTTATTTATGAACGCTTCGACTTGTTAGGCTTGAAATTTACTTCGGCAAAAAATAGTTACTATTCCGGAATATAATAAATATGTTTTTATTACATTTCAGAATAAAAATTCTTTTGCTGAGGAGATACCAGGAATACCAATGAGTAAGCAAGACCATTGAATGATTTTCAGTGTGAGCGACTGCATAATGCATTCATCCATGCTCTCGAAGATATCAATTGCACGATTGTACCGATCGTCTTACACTCCTCAAGAAGACCCTCCAGTGACACGTTACTTGCTGTGAAATGTACACACGCTACATACTTACATGGAGACATTTCATATATTTTTTTAAACGAAATCATGTATTTTTTATTATAGTATATCGTAGCTGATATTAATACGAATTCATCAACCCAGGATGGAGAAATGTAAATTTAATTAATGAAAGTTTTAACGTGTGAAATTAGCTTCTTTGATTCGAATCAAATGTTCAAAATATTAATGTTTAGCATTAATAAATACGTGTAATCGTCCTGTAAGGATTTCCGATGAAATACTCGTACAAGGCATAATTATTCGTTCTTTGGTTCCTTGCGGTAGACATCACCTTTCAATTTTACCCACAAGAAGAAATTGAGTAGAGTAAGATCAGGTGAACGTTGTGCTGGCAATGGTATCAGCCCGTTACGTCCAATCTAACAATTTGGATATCTAGTGCTGAAAAATTCTATTACAGTTGTTTCGTTAATTAAATCTAAATTTCTCGATACAAGAGCACTTCTCACTTTGTTTCGAGAAGGTTTTAAATACAATGACAAATAACGGAAATATTTCGGGAGGCGCTCTGTAGATTTAAAAGATACACAATTACTTTAAATTAACTTCAACTTTGAACATGACAACAACTATAGTTGTTTTTATGCTTCAGTTTGCGGACACATACTTATAAATAATATATTTTCTATATCATAGTATTATTTTTAAACTTTAGCGATTGCTGCACACGTCTTTGTACAGATTTTATTAAACGAATCGATTTTAACAGAATCTCATGAATCTTCTATTGCTTTGTACAATCCATTAATTTCTTTTTTTTTATTTTACTTGTATTTCTCTCTGTAGGGTTTGAATCCAAACTTTGTGCCGGTTATTTCAATATAATTTTTTTCATTTAAAAATTGTTTGACGATCTTTGCTGTATGTTTCGGATTATTATCAGCCTGATAATCCGATTTATTGTTTCTTTAATATGATAGATAGGACCAGAATCATTTATCTATATTACCAAGTGAGCACGAATTTACTACCCCCTTTGACAGTTGGCTTAAAATGTGACAAATACATTTTATATTGTATTCCTCATCAACACGGTGTCATATATAAACTTTGTTGTCAAATCCCCGACTATTGAATTTACGTAAGTCAACTTTTGATCACTGGACTTCTTCGTTCCAATTGAGATAATCTTTCACGAATTGAAGTCTTGCGTATCAATTCTTTTAAGATATTAATGGTTTGCGTCATTGTAGCAGTCTCCTAAATTATAATTCCTGACAACTGAGTATTACTATGTTTCAGTACGTTCTGCATACTTACATGCACAAAAGTATATTGTAATTTATTGACATTCCATTTACGATATAAATGTATGCCTATACAACAATATATTGCATGTATCTATTACGACGATATAGATTCGTATTAATTATTCTTTTTCAATTTGAAATTGGTTTTGAAACAAAACTAGAGTAATTGTTTTATTATGTGAAACCAGGTGCTCGTATTTAAAAATAAAAAACAGGACTGAGATTTCGTAATGTCATTGTGTCATGTGTCACAAGCGAAAAGTGATTACGATGACAGCCTTACACAGTATTCGAGATTGCATCAGGATTATTAGCAGTTAATTATTAAAGAAATTGAGGACACTGGTAATAGCAATCGGTATCTGCTGTATCGGTGTTTCCATTGTGTATTGTAATTTTTATTTTATACCAACCAGAAGATGAAAAAAAATAGAAATGCAAGTATTATATTATTTACTTTAGTTCTATTTTTGTATACAGACTGCAGAAGCATACTCTGCTGTACAGATTTATTTCAGCGATTCAAATTGCTTCATTAATTTAATTATTTTATCAAATTTTTGTCTCAATGTTGACAAAAATATTTTTCACACATTATTCAAAGACATTTGTAAAATTATTTCGGGATCTAAGAATCACAGCGGTAGGATGTATAATAAAACTAATCTCTATGACAATATTATTTCCATTAATAAATGATATTGTTTTATGATATTGAATTTATATTTATAGTAAGAATGATATTGTTTTCATGTAATAGAAATTGTAATATTTTGATAATCAATCTCCCGATTGAAACCAGAATGTGTGAGTATTATAGTTTGTATTAGACCATGATTAATTTTAGTGTGTGTTTATTGTTTTATTCTTATTTCATTTTCGTAACATTATTGTTCCAATTCAAATTCGTAAAGAAGAATCGCTCGAATATTATAATTGTTCTTCGTGCAAAGTAAGAAACATACAACAGACTAAAAATTGTTTCGGTAGTTAACATAAGAAATTCATTTCTTGTTACTTTTGCGTATAACAATTTATAATCGCATACTGTTTCAATTTATTTTGCGGAGTTGAAACTTCGTAAAAAATGTTTAATACACTTCTGATATAAATCAAATGTTAGAATTGGTCAAATTTTAAAAGGCTAATTTATAGTTATATATAGTTTATATCAAACTTTGTTAAATTATGAAATGCAACTTGCCACGAGGTCGCGGAAAATTTGGAAAAGAATATCTTTTATTATTTAAAAATAGCAAAATACTCTATCTCTGTGCAAAACGTATACTTATGCAATAATTGTTACCATAGATTGAATTATATTGTTTATCGTAAAATGATCGTTGCGCTGCATACGATGTTCGATAGTAGCAACATTTCGTGAAGTATTAACATTTCATGGAAATGTATTTCTTGGAAGTTTTCAAATTGTAGTTTCAAACTAAATTCAAACGTTGCCTCAACGCGAGTTTTAATTGCACTTCGGCGAATCCGTGAAATTTTACACTGACACTTCGTAGAAGCACGTTTCGCGCGATAGGCGCCAGTTACTAATCACTGTCACGGTTCGAAACTGTTACCCGAGTTTCCAAAAATCGCAAACGGTCGAGTTTTGCAAACTTCCGCGAAACGAGAGAATTCGTACAACTTGATGGACATTGATTGGCCGATACTCACGGTTTCCATGAAACTGTTGTACACGGTGCGTTAATTCTTCATAATCTTCTCTTTTCGGTAACTTCTGTCTCGTACCAAGGCATGCTTATTTCTCGATTTCTGATACGCGTGTCAATGTTTTCGTACGATACGTTTTTTTTAATGAATTATTATTATGCCTTTCGAGTGAATTATTCAATGTCACTGTGCAACAGATTACTCTTCCTATACTTTCACTGGTAGTGTATCACTTCGTCGAAAAGTCACGATTCGCAGTCACTCTTGCTTTTATTTTGAAAACCGTCGCTTTAGCGAGAATCAAAGATCGTTGTTAACGATGATAGATTTCATCGAGGACGATTTACCGAGTATCGTTCGTCCGAGGAGAAACGAGAGAATTCATTCGAGCAGCCTTGTTTCGCGGCTTCGTGCGGACTGTCAGCACGTTACTGATAAACTGTGGAACACACGAAGCATGCTCACCTACCTAGGTGAGCTCTCAGCGTTACACGGAATATTCGCTCGCGGCGATAAGCATGATTTTACCCACGATAGTCGATCACCCTCGTCGCTTTGTTTACAGCTGCCGCGAGGTTTGAGAAAATCCGACGAGCAATTAAAACAACAATTTCCGCTTTCCTCTAAATGTTTCCGCGTTATACAGTCCGAAAATCGTCTTTCGAGTAACAATTACATTCGCGAAACGAAACGATTGACAATTAATCGTAAAACAGAAACAAACGTTCGAGAACGACAATTTTGCATCTGACTTTCTTCGTTTTTCTTTCAATGTGAACGATACTTGAGAACTTTGGATATCGAATGCTTATCGTGAACGAACGCTAAATTTCGCGTCACTTTCTTTCGTTCGTTTTACTACGCGTTGCAATCGTGGGGGTTCGAATTCGTACAAAAAATTCGTAAAAAAAATTCGTAAAATAAATTCGTATAAAATATGCTCGCGATCGAGGGACAAAATGATTTTAATTTTAACGTATCCTCCCTCGTGAACACGAGCGACGATTATAATTACGTTCGCGGCAAGTGAACAGTGAACTTTTGAGCGAACGGCTCGTTACAGGCGGCCCAAGACAATAGGAACATAGAGATCGTAGCGAAAGAGTCTGTCGACCGTGGATGAAACGCCGACTGTGAAGTTTATCGAACGATCGAGTCGGTCACCTGTTCAGGTGTGCTCGCGACAGCAAACTGAAGGCAGAGCCGAGACAGCCGCGCGCGGTGATCGGTGCCCGTTGTTCGTTCTGCGGCGTAAGCACTAACCGTACACAGAACACCACAAAACGTACGGTTGTTCGGAGTTAAATTCAGCCCATCGTGTTCCCCGAGGCGTACACCGATGGATTTCCCCTCTTCGCGTTCTCTGGTCACCTGTGCTTCGACACCCATCGTACGAGGCCACGCTTTTCGGCAAACACTGCCGATTCTCACACGAGAAACAAAATTCCACGTTACAATGCACCGACAGAACGATAACGCTTCTCCTGCAGTCACTTAGCTCGAACGCATCTTAATTTTTATGCACTTCGACGATACACTTTTCTCGAAACTAAACTTCTTCTTGCGGGCAGAAAATAATTTTTTATTTATTTGTTACACCGTCGGCGATACACTTTTCTTGAAACTAAACTTTTCCTTCCGGGCAGAAAATAATTCTTAATTTATTTGTTACACCATCGACGATACACTTTTTCCTGCGGGCAGAAAATAATATTTTATTTATTTGTTACACCGTCGACGATACACTTTTCTCGAAACTAAACTTTTTCTTCCGGGCAGAAAATAATGTTTTATTTATTTGTTACACCGTCGACGATACACTTTTCTTGAAACTAAACTTTTCCTTCCGGGCAGAAAATAATTCTTAATTTATTTGTTACACCGTCGACGATACACTTTTTCCTGCGGGCAGAAAATAATATTTTATTTATTTGTTACACCGTCGACGATACACTTTTCTTGAAACTAAACTTTTTCTTGCGGGCAGAAAATAATTTTTTATTTATTTGTTGCACCGTCGATGATAGTCAATCGTTTTCGATCCTACGGAGAATTTCTTCGGAGATTTGAAATTAAATACTAGTACCGGAAATACATTTTAATTTTTATGTAAGAGTGTATTTCTTGTAAAAAAATTTTAGTTTTAAATTGTGGATGAGGATCCGAAATAAGATTAAAAGCGTTTCGATGACAAATGATAATTACCAATACATAAAGGGAATTGCTTGTTTATGACTTGAGAAATCGTTATTATCTAATTTTTTTTGTCTATCGTCCTAATTTTTAATCGTTTCGATCACTCTACTTGAAAGAAATTTATACAATCGATTTACCGCTTTTTTTCTTTTTGTTCCGATTTAGTTCTGTCTAGCAGCGCCATCTGTGGCTACTAGGCCAAGTTTGTCGAGGAATAATATCTATTAATGTCACTAGATGGCAACACCATTGATATTCTAGCAGATTTAAATTGTTTTGTTACATAAAGAAACTAATTCGAATACTTTAGGAACCTAGGTTGAATCAATTGATGTATTTGTACAAGTCATTTGTTATTAACATATATAAAGGGTATATTTATATCAATAAACAATATATAGTCAAAGTTTTTGCTGTGTTTTTAAAATAAAGCATTGTTTATGATGTAATTTACAAGTAAAGTATTAATAAAACAGATAGTGATTCGATAACACAAATTGATTCATTATTAGCGTTTCAAGTATTCCAATTACTTGTTTATTCGTATTAAAAAGCAATTGAGACTGATAAAACGTGAGTATAGTCCTTGAGTCGCCATCTGTTCATGAAAACAAGAATCATTCCTCGACAAACTTGGCCGAATAGCCACAGATAGCGCCACTTGTACTATATGTGCAACAAAATTAATATTTTATTAAACAATGTTGCAAATAGTTGGAAATTCTCCGAATCTTGTATCAATTGTGTTATTGGTCCCCTAAATGTATTTTTTACATTAAGTTTATTATCATAAAATAATTTTGTAATATAGTATAAGAATTAATAATAATTTATGCAACTTTTCAGTTACTAGTGATCCTATGGTACGAATTAATTGTTCCATAGCGTTTCAAATTCTCCAATTACTTGTTTATTCGTGTTAAAAAGCGATTTAAAGCTACAAAATAGCGAATATAGTCCTTGAGTCTCCATCTGGCAACGCAAATACAAATCATTCCTCGACAAACTTGACCGAATAGCCACAGATAGCGCCACTTGTACTATATGTGCAACAAAATTAATATTTTATTAAACAATGTTGCAAATAGTTGGAAATTCTCCGAATCTTGTATCAATTGTGTTATTGGTCCCCTAAATGTATTTTTTACATTAAGTTTATTATCATAAAATAATTTTGTAATATAGTATAAGAATTAATAATAATTTATGCAACTTTTCAGTTACTAGTGATCCTATGGTACGAATTAATTGTTCCATAGCGTTTCAAATTCTCCAATTACTTGTTTATTCGTGTTAAAAAGCGATTTAAAGCTACAAAATAGCGAATATAGTCCTTGAGTCTCCATCTGGCAACGCAAATACAAATCATTCCTCGACAAACTTGACCGAATAGCCACAGATAGCGCCACTTGTACTATATGTGCAACAAAATTAATATTTTATTAAACAATGTTGCAAATAGTTGGAAATTCTCCGAATCTTGTATCAATTGTGTTATTGGTCCCCTAAATGTATTTTTTACATTAAGTTTATTATCATAAAATAATTTTGTAATATAGTATAAGAAGTAATGATAGTTTATGCAACTCTTCAGTTGCTAGTGATACGAATCACTATAGTACGAATTAATTGTTCTTTAGCGTCTCAAATTCTCCAATTACTTGTTTATTTATGTTAAAAAACGATTTAAGGCTGCAAAGAAGCGAATATAGGCCCTCGTACGGAGAAATAATATTTCTTTCGATAATCGAAGAATAGAAAGAATTTAAAAAAAGCGGTAAGAATTAGAACTAAATTTATCGTTAGTTACATCGATTATCAATCATGATACATTGGGCATGCGCATGAAAGTCAAAATATATTTTTGAAACGTAAGAGTATGAATGTAAGTCTGATGCATTTCAATAAATTCATTACGCGTACCACGAGTATCTTCCTTTCGTTCCCTTTGCTTCCATTCGTTCTATACGATCCTAAATTATAAGTCAAAATAAAAGATATAAAAGTTTCACGTTCTGTTTGATCATTCATCTGCTAAGCTTTGTATGTGCAGTATTTTTACTGATTTCAGTTTTTCGGTTGGAGATAATTTCCAGAATCATCATACTTGAACGAAATGCATGGACATGGAATACAGGATTTATCTTTGTCGAATGATGCAATCTGAAATACCGACCACGAATGGTATAAATGATTTAATGCGTAATCTGTATTCGGAGATGTGGACTAGATATGAATTAGATATTGCAGGTAATATTGTCCGTGTCACTGAGTTTTCGTGTCTCTTATCATACAATATTAATGTCATATTCATTTTTATCGATTCAGAAAAGTATAAAGTATGAGCACTAAGAACGGTAAGAATTAAAACTATTTATATTGACAGCAGTAACACCTTATCCAAATACGAACTACCTATATATATAATACTGGTTTGTATTAATCGATTCGTATCAATCTGCATCCCTTGATTAAATTACAATTTTACGCAAGATACTTTGAATTCCTATATGGATTACTTACGATGTAGTCTTGCTTCAATAAATTAAACTGTATTTTAATCAAGAGATACAGATTAATACTAGCTGGTGGTAATCGATTCGTATCGATTTGTATCCCGGATGAAATAACAATACATTTTATTGAACTTAGTACGACTGTATCATGAATAAACAATATATGAACGCGAAATATCTTGCGGGAAATCGTAATTTAATTCGGGGATAAAGATCGATATATATCGATTGATACTGACTTGTATCAATCGATATGTATCGATTTGTATAATAGTTTACAACTTAATTTATTGAATAAAATACACATAGATTATACTTAAATAATATATGAACACGAGTTTAATTATAATACAGTCTTATTTATTTCAATAAAGGTGTTTAAAATCTATTGCTTTTGTTAGAGTCGCGATTGCAATTTTGGCGGGAACGTTGCGTTATTCGACTACTTGGCGCTGCGACCCGCCAGGGGTCGTCCATTTGCCCCGGGGAAGTCGAAAGGATAGCACGCATCCGTATCCACAGAGTCGAGAAATTCAAGAAATCTGCGAATATCGAGGTGTGTGTCCCTTACCCGTTGATATTTATTACCATCTAATCGATATTATTACTTTCGTTCGTTTTCTAACCGTGTATTATCCAATATTAAGATACTTTTGATGATAAATTCAATCGGGAGAATGATTCGCGGTTCGACGCTTCTTTTTCACTCTTTATGTAATATCAATCGATACGTATCGATCTCTATCTACGGATTAGATCAAAATTTTGCAAAAATACTTCGAATTCGTATATTGTTTCTATATAATATAGTCATAATTTACCTGGATAAATCTGTTTTAAACTTATTGCAGTCGTTACAGGTTCCGGATAATTCCGGTTGAAATCGTGGCGTTAACGACGCGTCACCGGCGCCATGACACTTCAAGTCAGCTCGAACGGAATTCGCGGACTATTTGAAAAATCTTCGAAGTGGTATGATCAATATGTGACGCTCATGTGAGTATTCTACTTTTATTGTATTCAATTCAACGGAATATTGAAGTAACTCGTATATTAGTGTATTTCGGTCGCGATATAGTACGTTTTAGTATCGTTTATACACGATACAAATGATTGTTTCTAAATTTATCTTTACTACCCCCCACCCCCTCGGCTTACCACCCCACCCCACCCCTGCCCCCTATTAACCACCTTTTCTTTCAGAAACTTTGTTGGCCTCGCGCAATGGGGTCAGTAGAGTCAAATTTTCTTGCGTAGAAAGTTGTTATTGTTTTTCGGAGCACAGTGGCTCCGAGTAGAATTCCGTTGAGGTATTAGATATACGCGATGTAGATTCGGTGTCTCTCGTGCAATGTAAATTCTTTCTAGAGCATCGTGGCTCTATTTATTTTTTCAATCGCGAGAGTAGAGTCAGTATTGTTCGTCAATCGTGATCTTTGTTCTTTTTCCTAAATTCTTTTATTTTTTCATTGTTTCTTTTTTTATAATCTTTAAAATAATTCGTCATCGGTATTAGAGTCAGTGCATCACCGAAGTGGAGTTTTGGACGATGTTTCATGAGCAAGTAATGTAAGTATACATTAGTGTATAGTCTATTAATATTGAAAACATTTTGTAATTTTAAAAACAGATAATCACCTTTCGTGATATTTTTTTACAGATTTGGCGTTACGTCCATGGGTTCAACAACGTTCCCAATTGCGTTTGGATGGAACATCCACGATTACTTAGTCAGTTTGGAGTTCATCGCGAGGGTACTTACTCGGTTGCGTTCTGCAATCGGTGAGTCGCATGTTTATTTATTCCTCCGGTCCCCATCATGTCGTAGGACGAAAGGTCCGAATCGACACGGGTGACTGGTTGTATACTTGGTATTTTTGTCGAGTACAGTGACCGTGGGTATACTTACTCATGAACAGTAACATTTCTTGTTTCATTTTTTAGTTCAGGTTAGACAATAGGGTCTTCTTGTACGTCGCGTTTTTTTTTTTTAATACGATAAATAAATAAATTTATCGCGAAACGATGAATGATCTTTTACACGAATATTTGCACTTGGGACTATTTATCGATATTTTGTAAAATTAATACTTGTACAGATATACGAATGTAATTCGGTAAATACAAAAATATGAATGTTAAAGTACTACGATAACAGTATTGATGTTACTGTATATACTTTATTTAACATTTGGTCATTTTCTACTTCGGTATTGAATTTTGTTCTTACTCGCCAAGTATGATGCAATATTTCGTGTACAAGAAGACCCTTTCCACTGGGTAGATTCTGAGGTCAAAGTAACACGATTTGCACACTGTTTGCATACAATGATACTTAAATTCACTTTGACGTCAGAATCATCCAAGGGTGATTCAATATTTACTTACATATTTTAATTAATAATTTAATAAATTTCATTCAATAATTTATCATAGAGTCGTTTCTTTTAATAAATATAATTCGTATTAAATTAATTTTCTTTTCAAATACAATTTTTCAGTATTGATGCACATATTATATTTTCTCTGCTAATTTTCCAAAGAATAAACAATCGAGTTATACATACTAGAGACATACTAACTCGTTAGAAAGAATATTTACTAATCACTGTTTCTAGTTCAGGATTTTCAGTTCAATCTTTCCGTGTTCGTTGCCCAAACTCGTTCAAGTGCTCAGGTGCTACTTGCGCGAGCGAAGGCAATGGACACGATGACTTAATTCGTAAGATTCACAATAATAATATATACAAGTGTCCGACAATGCGCTGGCGTATCGTGCACGACGTACTTTCCACATATGCGTGTGTGTGGTTAGGTTGTGGAATTGCGTCGGTCCGCGAAAATAATATACATCAAAGAGGCTAAAAATTAAAAAAAACGTCGTATTATTAACGACAGTAGCTACGTTAACTCAACATTTGCTATTATATTCACGCGACAATTGTTCGCATTCCAGTATTTCTTTTTACGTAAAACAACAATGGCATATGTTTCATAAAGTATAAATGGATTCTAAAACGAACGTATACCCAATCTGCATTTTATTAACGAGTTTTTTTTTCCTTAAAGAGCTACACAATAAATTCTAACGCTCGTTATAAATACATATTGGGTTGTTCGAAAAGTCATTTCGTTTCTTTCGGTGAAAATGAAACACAATTCTTTAGACTGTATAAACATTTTATTAAACGATACATTCCCCATTTTGGAAAACGAAATGACTTTCCGAGCAACCCAATACTATATACGCAATGGTCGCCAGCCATTGTCGGACAATTTCAGGAAATTGGTACGTACCCTTAGAGTGTGCCTGATTGCGTGACAAGCTCGGGTGTCGGAGGTGTCCCGGGGACACCTCCCTAGATTAGGCTTATTGCACCCGGGCGTTATGCGTGAGAATCGTGGAGTGATTGTGTTTGAGAGAATGTTTTGCCATTTTTTAAATACAGAGCTAGGTAGGTGTAGGTAACTCACTTCTGGTATGTGTGCTAAGAACGGTTAGGTAGGGCCAGGGCGGGTCGTCGCGTTCTCAATTCGGGTAGGCGCGTTTTTCGCGCGACTGACCTGCACCTGTAGTTCAATTCGAAGAAACGATCGCGAAGCTGGTCGCGAACGAAGAATGTCGTTCGCATCTGGCGTAGCTTTCTATTCTTCGGATTTCTCTGCTTTAATTTTCGCGGACGCGATCGGGTCGATTAGGTGTCGAAACGAACGTTGCGCTCGAAATTTTTTTTCACGCGTGCATTGCACGACCAACGGTTCCTCGAATCGTTCGCACGGTCGCACGCGTGTTGCGCGTGGTTTTCGCGGTAGGGTTTCAGATCGGGCAATGCCGCCCGAAAAAAGAAGAGACTCTAAGTCGAAGAGGCTGTGAGCCGAAGAGGCCTAGACAAATAGTCTCAAGAGCGGGCTGCAACGAATGGCTCTCCATCTTCGGATATCTATCCGACGATGGAAAGTCATTACCGTTACTGTTTCGTCACTGTACTCGCGTGTAGTTATGTAGTAGTTTGTTTGTTTGTTTACCGGTAGGTGTACACTTGCGTGTAACACACGTGCCGTGGCACCTCGTCTCCAGTGATACTCGGCAATTCGCGGTTTGCATTAGTGTCGCGAACAAAAAACGATCACGGTTTGAATTAGCGTTGCGAATGAGAAACAATCGCGATTGCGATTAACTGTACCGACGAGAAATCGTCACGATTTGAATTAGGGTTGCGAACGAGTTATGATCGCTGTTTGAATTAGTGTTGCGAACAAATATCAGTCGCGATTGGAATTAGCTGTACAAATAGTAATCATAGTTTGAGTTAGCGTTGCGAACGAGTATTGGTCGCGATTGCTTTTGATTTTGCGAGATTTGAATACAGATTGCATTTATTTGTAGAATAGCGTGGCGTGTCGATGAGTACTTACCGGTCGCGATTGCTTTTAGTGTTGCGAACAAGAATTATCGAACGCGGTTGATTTATTTAAGAAACAAGTATTTGTATTTTCAATTAGCGTTGCGATACCGATTAATCGCGTTGCTTCGAATTAACGACGCGACGCGAACGGATAGCGTCGTTAATTCAAATTAGTGTCGCGTAACGCCGAAAAATTGCCACTGAAATCACTGTCGGAATCACGAAACAGCTGAATCAGCTGTTGAAAATGTGATTCACCGCAGTCTAATATGACTGCACTCGTTTATTAACCCTTTGCGCTCGAGAGGAGATTCTCGGTCGCCAAGCAGTGCACCGGAATCTTTCTAATTTTTAAAATTTTTCCAATTTTTTAAATTTTTCTAAATTCCAAGGGAAATTTTCGAACTCGAGGCGAAAGAAATATTGGGTTATTCGGAAAGTCATTTCGTTTTCCAAAATGGAGAATATATAATTTAATAAAATGTTTGTACATTCTAAAAAAAATCTTTTTTCATTTTCACAAAAAGAATCGAAAAATCGTTTTCCAAAATGAAGAATATATAATTTAATAAAATGTTTGTACACTCTAACAAATTTTTTTTTCATTTTCACCAAAATAATCGAAATGACTTTCCGAACAACCTAATACTTCGTAAAATATACAAAAATACAAGATACAAGTTAATTCTACGATTTGTTCTTACTTCAAATTCAAAAGATCAAGGTTTTCAGTTTTTCGTGTAAGAGAATGAATCGAGCTCAAAGGGTTAAAGTTAGCGTTGCGCGTTCTGTAACACACTTAGGTGCACGGTATTCAATTAGCGTTGCGAACCAAAGGAACACCGGCGGTGTTGTTGGTTACCAAAAGGACAACCGGCGTCCGTGGCTGTCTGCGAAGATTCCAGGTACCTGAAATGGAAACATCCGTCCATCTCGGAGATACCCGGGGAAACGAAATTTTCGACTGCTTGTACCCCAGACAAGGTAACTTTTTATTTTTTATTTACTCTATGAACCCAGTACAGGGTTATTAGCAAGACAAGGTAACTTACCGTTAAAAAATTGCCTCTGTTGTATCTAACCGAATATTTCAGCAAATTTCAGCTTTTAAGTCATTATTTATACTAAGATATTGTCAATAATGGTTCAAACTATGATCTTACGTCAACTGTTAATAATTATGATAAGTAAATACCAAATAATTGTGAAATCTATCGAATACGCACAATTTCGGTGCATGTTTGTTCACTTACGCGATTGTTATTAACATTTACGCACGTTCTGAACATTAATGTTACAGTATGCATATTACATATGCATAATAAATGATCGATTCGCCTATAGAAATTAATTTTGTTCGAATATCGAGTAACGTATCAATGCCAAACTTTTACTTTGATTTTCGATCAGAATTAATTTCCGTAAACTAATCAATGATTTATGTTCCATCAATAAGATGCGTATTGTAAGTGATTATGCTCTGTCAAGGAATTATTGAGTAAGTAGTTTCTTTTTTGTTCTCTCGTTTTTCACTCCTCCGATTAATACTGCTTATTATATGAGCAAGTCGTGGAGTTGATCCGAACGATCAGTTACTGTCCTCTGGTGCGTCCCTCTTTAAGAAATGATGCCTCGAACGCAGAGACATGTGCGAAAACGTGCACCTGTCCCCGGTAGTTGCCATCGCAGAGGATTCTGTCTATTATCAGACGTCCTAAATCGTGTCCACACTTGCGTGGCTCATGGTGGGATACGGGGAGAAACGAAGCAGCTGTTTGGGTGGCGTCGATCATTTTTCTCCTCGATCGGACTCGCTAACTTTTGTAACGCTTGAGAATATAGGAAACATGAAATATTTTAATAAAACGTAAAAACGTGAATATATCTCTGATACGTTTCGGTAAATTTATTTTGTATAACACAGAAAGCTTTCTTCCTTGCTTTGTGTTGCTTCCATTCCCTTTACTCGATCTAAACTGATGAGTTAAAGGAAAATATACGAAAGTTTCAAAATTGTGACTCAAAATATAAGATGCATATTAAAATAGGGATTTGAGAATAAAAACAAAACACGAGCACGTACAATGTTTTCCTTTATTTTTCTAGATATTTTTATAAGCAGATTGAAAATGAAACAAAGTTTACAGTTAGATAAGCTCTTATATTTGAACGATTCCATCTTTTATTGGATTCTGTTCCATAAAGGTGATACTTCAAAAATATGAGAAAAGAGAGTAAGATGAGATAAATCAAATCTATAGAAATATAAATTATCCATTAGAAAGGATAAAAATCAGTATCGTTAGAAAATCGTTATTATTTCTTGGGAAAAATGCATTTCTCGATTTATTAACCATTTATCTATATGTTGTAACAACCGAAGAAAATATTGTACTGTGTATTTCGTTCTCGTGTAAAGTCTAACACATATCTTTAGCGTGTTCGCCAGATTCTGATCGATCTAGATTTCGATATTTTTCGAGTAGTTAACGGCTTGTTTAGTTTTAATTCTTACCGCTTATAGCATTACAATCTTCTTCCATTCTGAATCGATAAGGTTGGATGTGACATCGAAATGGTAAAAGGGAGCCAGTCCTCGATCTGTGCGAAACGAAACAAAGTCTGTCGTGTGCAACGTCTATCTTATGTTTCGTCTATGTTTATATCTCATCTATGCAGAAGCAAATTTTCTTCGTTTTCTATATTTATCGACTTTGATAGTTCGGTTGAATATAGAAGTAGTTTCGCGGAATCTTTGTTTGAATCGAAGAGGTCATTCGAAAGCCATTTATATTTTGCAAAGTATTTTAAATAGATCGTGTAACATCGACTGTTGTAAAATGAAACGTCTATACTTTATTTCATCTGTGCTTTAATTTTTGTTTGTCGATATGGCTATGAAGTCAATGAAATTTCTCGAGATACGTTCAGATGTCGCGCACTGTATTTGTTTAGGACATTAGTCGAACGCAAAAATTATTTAAATAAAAAATACGAATGTATTTTTTCAATATTTCCAATGAAACTTCTATGAATTTTGATTATAATTTATTTTTGTGTCTATGAATTCTGTTTTAATATTATTTGAGCCTGGTACCATCAAAGGTAAATCTTGATTGTTGCTTTCGTACGAGCAATAATTTTAAACAAACTAACCATATGTTAGAATTGGTAAGACGATAAATATATAATGAATGAATATAGAATGAAAAACATCAGTTGTCACTCTTGTTGACCAATTTCGTAATTCAATGTACAATATCTTTTTTTAATTAAAGTTCTTCTGTAGTTACAAAATTTTGTATTTATAGAATCATGGACTTGAAACTAGCATTTCAATTCGTGCCAATATAATTATTTGTATAATACAAGTATTCCTAGAGAAAGTCCGCGAAATAAGTTACCTGGTTTAAAAAAAAACTATAAAACGGAAATATAATATAGTTAGTCGCGCTTATATAGCGAAAGTGATATAATACACAGGACAGATTGAACTTTATTTGTTGCTCTAATTTAACATTTTATTTTTGTCGTTCCATCTCATGAGAGTATATCAATAAATTGGTATATTTTTGTGGATAAGTATAAATCCAAACACGATCTTGTTGGGACTATTTTAAAGCTTTCCTGAGGTGATTCGAGGAATGTATGTATAACTAAAAATCGTTCAAATAAAATCGGGTTCGGATTCACTTTTATCGAGAGAATTTCGTTAATCTATTAGTAATACTTTGGTGAAAATATTACTACCAATAAATATAAGAATCTTAATTTTCGTTAGCAAAACGTTTTACTGTCGAGCTGATGGATGCTAGTAATCTGACGCTGTTGCTCTATCTCGTTCCTTCTTGGTGAATTGCATTTATTCTCAACGTTGCGTCGCATCGGGCGGAATGTACGAGGCTCGACTTCAATCCGAGATCACGCAAGAATGGTTCGTGGAATAGAAACATTGATTTCCCCGGTTAAATGAATTCGGCCGGACCCAAATTAAGTCGTACATTCTTTTAATACAATTTGCTTTACTCATTTGTATCTGCTGATTTAATTCCTTTATTTACTTTATTTTTCTTGATATATATGTATAGTAACAGTAAAAATTTTAAACAGAAATCCATTTTGAGCAGAGCTAAATGTAAATGTCTTCCAATTATTTCCCATTGTCAGTAACAAAAAAAGATTAGATATTAATCGTTACTCATTCGTAACAAAAAAAGTTTAACATTTAAATATTTACACAATCGATTGATTGTTTTCAAAGTATACTTTGTCTGTACTGTTTCTTTCATTTTCTCCTACCATATACACATTTAACATTTGAAAGTTACAATCGGTGTAATTCCTCTTGAGAAAACTTTAAAATGAAAAACTTGGAAGAAACATCATTCAAATGAATTGTCTTCGCGTCGTCATATTGTTTCTTCAAAATCAGCAGGACTTTCCCTCGTCGTACATATCATATTTTACTTCGTTTGAACTACATGTTGGTAGATTTTCGAAAATTACATACCTCGTTGAATAGAAATTTAAAAGACAAACGAAGAGAGGAAACTTTCTTCTTTTACAAAGGGCAAGGTGACGATGGAGAAATACAGAAATTGAAGGGCCTCGTCACGTCTGCTATTTCAATTGCTCGTTAATGCATAGTATTCTTCGGTGAGTCAGAGGATCGGACTTCACGGTCACACATACGTAGCCTCCAGGATAGCGAGCAGATTTTATTTAAGGAAGACAGGTCTTTCTTCTCGCAGGACTTGTTCCCTGCTCGAGCGTTACGTGACGTTACTGTAAGTGCTTCCTCGGTCAAAAACTACGTGCATGTGAATTCCAAGAGGGTTGACCTTCCGTGTCCTTTTACGTACTCGAAGATGAGGTAACTGTACCGGATTTTTATTTGTACCATGTTCACAATGGATTTCCTGTGTACCAATCCTTCTTGAACGTAACGTGTATGCGCATTCATCTTGAAAGCTGAATTCTCGTTTGTAAGTACTACTCGATTTTACGCCATTTCAGTTCCTTCATGAGCTGTTTTACGTTCACGAAGTTTTATCTGACAGCGACGTCATACTTTCTCCTCGATCTGTGTGGTAATATTGACAGGGGTCAAGTAAAAGTGACATTGAGGAGAAAATGCACGCTTTTGAGGGAAAACTGTACAATTGTTCGATCATAAGAGCAATCACTGACGATTTATTGAAATATTTTTCGTGTGTATTTTGTTTAGTATTTTTTGAAATTTTTGTTCGTTTTTACATTAAATTGAAATTATCTGAAGTAATATTAGGGAAATGAAATCAAACGCTTTGAAAATAAAATACTCATTTTTCATTTTCCTTAACTGTTTTTAAGGAAATAAGAATATGTAAAATTTTTAGCAATTTTAAAGTAATAATATAGAAATATAGTGAATACGTATAATTAGTAAAATTAGTATTGTTTTAAGAAACTTGTCTTCGATTGTAGAGTGGAAATACGAAAGAGGTTAGGTGGTTAAGGAGTTAGAATTTGTTTAGAAATCAAACTTTCTAAATGAAGTTTAGTAGATTTGTGGTAAGCAATAGATAATTATTCGATGAAACCTATGATGAAAACTTTCAAAGATTACTCTCTTTGTAATCTAGTCAATTTGAAGGATATAAAGTCAGTTGAAGGTCACATCACAAAAGGGAATATAAAGAAGAAATTATTAGTTTCTCGTATTCCCCTTCAAAATCATTCAAATTGGAGTATACAATCTGTTTCAATATTTGAAATATCCTACTAAATAGTGGTAAGAAACGATTTATGTACTTTTACAAATATTAAGATTACATTTATCAGTCAATGTTATAAACATTCTACACAAGCGTAAAAATTACCTTGCTGTTCATTTATTTACAAATACGTGCGTTTCAGCAAAGTATCTACGTTTGAAGCTACGATCGAAATTAGTAGTGTATTTTTGTAATTGTAAAATTTATTTAAACGTAATAATGTAAACTGTGACTCGTTTTCAGATTAGAGTTTCTCATTCGAAAAAGTTCAAAAAGAAGCACGCTCGACACAAGTGATTTATTTGCTCTGTTCTTAGAAACAGAGTAATCTTCATTGCACGCGGTCGTTTAATATTAACAACATATGTATTTTACGGTGGTGTAAATCGTATATATGTATTCGTATCGGGGATTTTCCTTTCCATTATCCGATTTTTTGCGATAATCCGCGGATAGCAACGAGATCTTCACGATCGTGAAATCCAACCCGTAAACCTTGGTAACTCTTATAAGGAATGCCAAGCATAAGAAAGTATCCGAGAAATTCAATGATATTCACCTAGAGAAGAAACTCGTTTCCGTGGGCGGAATATGAATGAAATGTCAAGGATGACCCGAAGAAAAAGATCTCTAAAGTCTTTCTGTGCCCCATCTAGGATTTCATTCAAAACGGAATTCAATGAACCGAAGGCCTACGCTACTTATTAAAATGTTTTATCGCTCAATATACATCGATAATTTATTACGATTGAATATACACAATACTCGCTCGAAAAATAACTTCGTCCCTAACTTAACGACAAGTGATATTGCAAAGGATGGCAAAAGGATTTTCTTGTTAGTAAAAATTCACAGCCATTCGTGTGATTGAAATTGGAAATCTTCCAATAAAAGATTGTTAAATTATCATTCTTTTCGTAACAGAAGAAGTCTCTAACTGAGTATTATTTAATTAATATTTCATAGACCGTTGTACAACAAATGAATTTAAACAGTGTGCAAAGTAATTTCATTCGTAATAATAATATATTAATAGCAATAAAGTGGGGATTACTTGAATATTTTATAGGTATTCGTATACTATAAAGAAACATTGAGTATTTGAAATAAATTCGATCTTTTCTTCATTTTGTACAATTAAGACACTTCGAGAAACGTGAGTTTCTTTGGTGCCTTGAAATAATCTGAATTTATTACTCGATAGAGCTATGGAATTATTCCAAGAAACTGAACGATCAAATTTCTACGATACGAAACGCGGTGTGTACCGTTTCGATTAGTGAAAATCTCACTAGTTGTGAACCGTAACACATACGAAATCTAAATGCGATATTCCCACATCTTTCTCGGAAGTTCATCCGAGAAACAAATTTAAAATTCCCCCCTCGGACAAAAAACCGTGAACGAAAAGAGCAATCATAAGAGTCGTTTCTCGCAGCAGACGCGAGAGAGCCTCCTCGAGACGTTTGTTCGTTAGCAGCAGCAGCTTTCTTTGTATCTTCTCTTGTGCACACTATGCCCAGTCCAATCGGGCATTAGTATTCCTCTGTATCCGTGCAACATTTCTCTGAAAACACCTCCAATTAGTCGTCCACACGCTGCAACTATAATTCGTTCCTCATATTCTCCGTTTATCCAGTTTCGTGAGCTTTCGTACTGGCCGTAGTGCTCAAACAAAAAGTGAAAGATGAACGTTACCAAAAAGAGCTCGTTGGTACACCAGAAGGAGTAGCAGGTCGGATGAAGAAAAAAAGAACGACGCTGGACGTCCTTTCTTCCAATGCATAAGCGTGCCTTGGTACAGGTATTAACCTCTCTCTCTTTCCCCCTCTTTCCCCCGTCTTTCTCTCTCTCTCTATACCTCGCGTGTGCACTCTGACTATAGTCATCGGATTCTCTTTTAGGCACCGTGTTAAGACTGCCAGATGAAAGTATATAACCGGTTCGCAGCTGCAGCCAGACTGGAGACTGGGCATCGGCCGACAACCAACAACCACACACCATGGCGCCAGGGGCGGATTCATCGCTTCAGTTACGTACGAACTGTGTGCATTTCGAAACTTTAATCCCATCGACCTTTCGGGATGGATCGGTTGAACCTGGCAGAAATATGGGATCGTTTACGATGAAATGCGACATTCCTCGTTGAACATTTCCGATGATGTTTGGGCACGAGTGACTCTTCTGGTTGTATCTTTTAGCATCAGCTTACATTGATGGTTATGGACGAATCATTTTTTACGGCTAATGCGCGAAAAGAAACCCGCAGGCTCGAAATGTAATCCCCAGTTACATTTATGAGATTGGAAAATGTATATCCTTGATATAGGAGGAGTCTGAACAATTTCGTGGTAACGATAATTCTGTGATCATTCGAACGGAGCTGATTTGATAAATAGGGGTAGCGTAATTTGAAGAATGCTTATTTACGGTTTATGGAAATTGGTTTATGAATGTGTTACCAAACGTTGGGGTAATATTGTAATAATCGACCACGTGCAATGCAAACGATTCGCATTTGTTCCATTAGTTGCTTGGTTTTCTCGCTGCTGTGAACATTATAACGATAAAAAGAATTGAATTTTCATTTTCCAATAGAATGTTTAGTGATAATATTTTAACATTTTTGCATTAACATTAAAACGTTTTAAGTTGGATCACCCGTAACATCTTCTGTTTCGGTTATATTTTAACGCGATGTTATATTGTAACGCAATTCATTGAAAGTAGTTATTGTTGAATATTAACAAAGGCAGAGTATTTTCATTTTTAAATTTTACTGGCAGTATTGTAATATGGCTCCGAGAAAAACAATTTACACATAGATAGACACGAAGAGTACGAACAGTATACAAATCAACAAAATCTCACGGTATAGCCTGGGGCGCCATAAAAGAGAGAATACGAAATAACTCTTTCATCAGAGCAGTAATTAAATTAGTATACCACTTCAATAAGTCGCAGTTTCGTTGTTTTATTGTGAAATAGCGAATTATATCGTAATATTATTCATTTTTATCGAGAAGAATATTTGTCACCGAATCATACTAGACTATCGTGAAATTTTACCAAAATTATCACGAAATTAGACGTATTATTACAGAATTATGCATACCCAGACTAATGTATGTAAACAAGTGTGACAGAGAAACAAACGCTTAGATTTTGGAACAATCTAACTGTTAGTTAAATAAATGAATCATGTGTTGTTTGTATATAGTCAGTTGTTTGTATAAAAGCAGGAGAGAAACAGTTTTTAATATTACGATATTATCCTTACATTCGCATAATGTTGCACCGTTTTTTTCATATCCTTCGAATAATATCCTTTCGCAATGTAGTTTTCATTTCTAATTAATAGCAATGCTTTATTATAGAAGTGATACATTATACCTTTTTCAAATAATTTCGCTACATTGTTGGAAAGAGTGCTGGAACACTTTCTGAAACGTGAAAGTTTGTTACATAAAAGATATTCAAGTGGTAATCGTGTAAGAAAAGAATGGATAATAAAATATTAAACGTGTCGCATCTGGTTGGTTATTTCAATGTACCGATATTATTGACAATTAATTATCTCGTTTGAAGTCCATGCTTTCGAATCGTGGTTACTTTGCAACGTTATTAAACACTTCGTGTTTTTAGTCCGTTCCAAGTTAGTAGCACGAACTGGCCAATCAACTTTTTGCGATGGCAAAAAGGACGGAGGAAATCAGTGAAACGCTTGGTTGAAGTGTGCGAGTCAAACTTTAGGAATGTCTTTACGGTAAAGTTCTTCGTGATTCTGAAAGTCATTGAAGAAATGAAAATGAGGCGAAGGTTACGCAAATCCAGTTTTAAGCGGATTCAAGTTAGACTTTTGTTAAATCGAAAGTATTTTTCTGTGCCAGGAAATCGGACAAAATGCACGAAGTTAATATAAATCACTATTTAAGGCTCGGGCTATCAAAGAAGGGCAAAATTAAGTCATGATAACACTTTTCCTCGACGGTTAAAAGTATCATTGAAAATCGATAATTTTGTTCGTTATAATACAAAAATAAGGAAAAGGAAAATATGTATAACAATAATTAATTACGTACAGATTCTACAATTTTTGTGGAAATAGAGACTATTTGATTATCTTCGTTCGAAAAGATTATTAACTATGTCCTTCCAACCATAATTTATTTACTGGTTTACTAGTGTATTCGTCTACATTTGTTTTCGAGTATAGTAATTTAAAAGCAGTCTGTAATATCAATAATTAAGTATTCTTTTAACGATATATCAAATAAATATATCACATTATTTTAGTTCTGTTATTTAACAAATGGTATTTAGTGTATAAATACATTAGTTCATTTTCCTAATAATTCTTATCCTAAGGAGATTGTAGTCAAATGTTTTACATACTTTTTAATGAGTTTTCAATATTTTTATTTATAAAACCCGAGGCTAGCTCTCGCTAACATATGGAATGGTTGACACGAGCTTAACTCAGAATTTCTTCTTGCAGCACTCGCATCAATCTTACGGTATCCGAGTGGAGGCATAGCCATAACTCTTTCTAATGAAATATTTCTTTAAGTTTCGAAACAATTGGATTCCTCAGGTTTCTTAACCCATGCCTCCTTATGGTAAAGTTACGGAGCAAAAAATGATTTCAACTACTTTCCATCTCTTTTATTATTATTAAGCCTTATTATACTTTCTCCTTTGTTCCTTTCGAAGGAAGAATACGTCTTTTACTTGGTTGTGTAAAGAATGAAACTCATTTCGTAAAAAATGAATCTGTTTCTGAATCTTACAAAGCTCTTCAAAAAATCAATTACAAATAAATGTATAAACTACCTACAGTCGGTTTTCATATCTGATAACAAAATAAAATGTAATTTGTATAGATTCAAGAATTATATCATATTTTACTATCAAATATGAAAATTAACATAGTATTCTTGTACATTTATTTACAATTGGTTTCCTGGCAAGAATCCAAAATCGAAATATGGATATTTTAAGGGAAAAGTTTGTTTGAACAAATAACCGTAAATCTTAATATAAAGAATGTCAACTTGCTTTTAAAGAATACAGTTCTATTATTACAAGGACATTTTTGTAGTGTAAAAACTTCTCCAAACTATTCTCACGAACTATACTTTCTACAGATAGATATTCCATTAGTTGGTATTTTCGTGTCAAAGGCAGCCATAAAAAGCGTACTCTATCATGCATCACCTTTGAAACAGCGTAAAGTGGCGTGTATAGAAGGGACTAGAAAGGAAACCAATAACAGCAATGTAGATACGGTTATTTAAAGGATCTATTAATTGGTCTTTTTGTACTTGTGGCCACCAGAGTTTGGTGGCCTAACAAACTTACAATGAGAGTAAAAAAATTTCTTCTTATCTATCAGATACTATCTTAGACTAATCGTATCACAAGTTTACTATTTGTGCGTAGTTTAGAACGAACTGAGTGGTGAAAGTAGATTTTAATGCTAGCTACTTAAAGACAAAAATTTCAAGCAAAGAAGATTTTGAAACTGAATATAAAATCAGTTACAGAAACGTAACTACGAGGAATGATCTTCGATCAATTCGCAAAATTAAAATCATTTCAAATCCTTATTTATTTTATCTTAATTTAAAAGATCAGTGTACCGAGTGTTATGACAGAACTGGAGCCCGTAATTATACCCAGAATCTTATTTGATTCTGACATAATTAGATGAATCGTTTCGAAGGAAAGCTTGAATGCAATAAGATTTTGTACAAGGTTAAATTTTTAACACTTTTAAAGATCATCGACTTGTTTTTGCATAAACGTACATATTTTCTTTTGCATCCTGTAACGATTATTAAACTCAATTTCGTAATTTCTGAGATATTGCAGACCTAACTTCGTAATGTCTGAATTATGACAGGCAAGTGATCTTGAACTCCAAAAAATCGATCAAGCCTCAAGACTGTTAGAGTAGTATGTAGTCGTACTGTATGTGTTAATAAATGCTTTAAGATCAATGACGGAATGTTGTACTCTTTTAGTCGTTTCTGTCGTAATAGCAGCACAATCTCTAATTATGCGATCCATCATTTCCTCTGGAGTGGTAGGTTGCTGCCGATAAACTAAATCTTTTTTCAATTTATATTCTACCGAAAAAAGACCAAGGGCTAATTCGCTTGTTCGAAGTTCAAGGTTACTCGAAGGTTATAATTCAGATACGATAAGGTGTGTTTTCACATTTGTTACAAGATGTAAGGGAAAAACATATATACCTTCTTGCAAAAAATAATTAGTGACCTTCTCTTTTTATAAACAATAGTATACCGCTATATCTCACAAGTAAGAAATTGCTTCGTTTATCAATAAAACTCGACATCTTTCGTATGACTATATGACGACTCTGAAAATTTTTGTAATACTTTATGAATCGGTTCAGTTCATTCTGTTGATAATATAAGGTGGTCATTTTGCACATCTTCTGTCAGAGTAATTAGAAAACACAAAATTCGTTGTATACGAATTCCTTTCATTGTTTTCGGTTGTACAATTAACTCTCGAAGTGGATCTCGAAAATTACAGGACACCCTGTACGTGACACCTTCATACTTTGTTCCATGTATTTTAAAAAATGTCCACGAATTGATGGACCGACTCGATAGATCTACAAGGGGAAATAAATAAAAATATTCGATCAATCGAGGGTGAAAAAAAGATTCGGTAGAATCGCCGAAGGATTTCGAACAGAGTCCATCGGCCGAAGTTCGTGGACGTGTTCGTTGCAAAGCCGGTCGCGATAAACATGTACAACGTTGTAAGCGATGAAGGACACGGGAATGCACGGTGGTTATCATCGACACATTAACATGCTCGCTTACGGAGATAATGATGCGCGGTGCTTCTCGGCTCCTTATGTTTAATGGTCGACGCGAACCGAACAAGCATGATCCACGATGATGAGATGGAAGGCAAAGACCAGCGAAACGTTATATCAACATTCGAGAAACGGCCGAATAATCGTCACTCATTACTTTTCTCTCCCCGCAGAATGCTGGAGAAGTGGATTTTTACCAACGGTATGTAAACTGATGGAAATTGGGAGACTCCGGTGAGAAATGGGAGTTTCCAGGATGAAGTGCAGAGAGGTTCCAAGAACTTACTCTTTGTTATTCGAAGCGTTCATTTGTTTATCTACTATATGTAGAAACAGGCGCAACTTCCACGACTGATTGATATAGAATATGAATTCTTAAATCGAAATAAGAAACTGATCTTTGAGCATCGGGACGATTCTGATACGTCGTTAAATCTTACGTCTTAGATTGGTAAAGAGCTAATAAGCATGAAACTCAAGGATTTAAAGCTTAAACGCTGAGAGATAGGGGACTGAACTTGACGAATTGTTTAAAAAATTTGAATAATTTTCTACAATTAAAAACTGAAAATTGACCCTTAGTTCGGTATCGAAACCGATTAGGATACACGGTCTCGCAACACTGAAAGTTTTAGAGTTCTTTAGCACGAACAGATATCAACTTGATAAACGCTTTTATGAGGCTGTATTGACGTTGATGGCAAGCATAAAAAGTCACCAATGTATTCCAATCTCGACTTTTAGAGTGTCGTTCTGTTTTGTAGTTTTCAACATTCCAACTTCAATGTTCTCGATAAAATCTCATCCGCGTTTATTAAACGATTAAATTATCTTTACGAGGGCCAGTTTTTTTTGGTAACTTTATAACACCGAGGTTAGATGTTCTATACGGAAAAGTATTCGAAGCTACGGTTAAAAGTACTTAATTCATATGTAGATAGTATCTGATTCAAAAAATTTCATTTTAGCAATTTCTAAACTCGCTATTAGTCCGTTGACTGTATATTTTAAAAATGTAAATATGCTTTTAGGATTTGGTTTATGTACGATATCTCAAAAAATATTCGTGACGAAAATTGTTGAAAATTAAACTTGGAAACTCTATTCTTTGTAAATTTTATGTAGAAACTATTCTAACTGAAACCAAAACCAATAAACCTTCGTGTAAATGTTCGTTACTACACTACGGTGATATAGTTGGAGCAGTTGTGATAAAACTTGGAGTTCGTTTACACGGTGACAAGACTTAAAGCTACGTGTGATGTTCAAAACAGAGTATCGAGCATAGAAAATATCTAGCTTACAGTTGCTTTTGCAGCGATAGAATTGATAGTAATCGAGACCTCGACAGGAATCTCCTTCGTCTTTAATACCTTGTCGTGGTGAGTAACGACAGAGCCCTGTTTATTTGTTTTTAAAAATTTGAAATTAAAAATGTACAACCGGAAACACTAGAATACTTTTTGCAATATTTTCTACTTCGGAGAGCATCGGATAATTCAGTTAAATTTTTTTCAAATAAGCTCACTATTACGTCGAGCGGGATAGAGGAAGAAATTTTCTAATATTACAGGAGGAATATGTAATCAATTCTTTTTCATCTTGATTATCTCTTCCTTCGGGCGAGTTCCATGCCCTCCATGATATATAATTATCCGCGTTGTTTCAAATTTATCTTCATATTTTCATAATAGACAGAACCTTGGAGCAAGTACGAAGCTGCATGCAAAGTACATCGAAGCATGAAGCAGCATCTGCGAACAGCTGGAGTGTACGGAAAGGTAGCTTGACCCAGGTGCCAGACCAGTCTTCGTCAAATTTACTTAACTCGACAGCATCTCCCTTTCCGTTTTCAAAACTATCTCTTCGGTGCTATGGATCTTACATCGATTATTAAATAATGCTAATGCGTCAGTAAATGAATTCTTAATGACTCGACTAAATTATTGGCGCGTTTTACTTAGGGAGACTCAATTTGCCAATGAATTAACAAAATATACGCTACTCGAGAAACGCGGAGCCAGCTCCTTTGTTTCAAATCGTTTTTTGGTTTGAACTTAGGCGAGTATTTTGAGTTCCATATTTAAAAGTCTCGATTGAATTTTTCTTACAGAAAGGAAAAATTTGTAACAAAAGATTTTGAATCTTTGGGAAAGGTATAGGTATGTTCTTTCGATAAACGCAAATTTAATATAAAATTAGTAACAGAAATGATCTTCGTTGTTGCTCTGAATCACTTTCATTTAATAATTGGAGCAATAATCATTACGGAAAAAGAAGTATCTTAATGTTAGAAATTTATTTATTTATTTTGAAGGGAGAAACAAAATTAAAAGAAAGTAAATTTTCGAATGAAATTTAACCACGAAGAAATTATTAGCCACGCCGAAAAACAATAAAAAAGAGTCATCGCGTTCCTTAAAGACATAAATCAATTCAAACAAGATCCAGTAAACGGAACAAGTCGTCGGTAATCGTATGTAGTCGATGCGACTTTAAGTGTGTGTATACAAGAAAAAAATTGATTAATAACTCTAGAAGAAATTGTTTTTTTTTAATTTTACGCAACGATTGATACTGAATTGATATCGTGTTACTATTTTTGTTCTAACAGCATGCGTTACTATTTTGTTGCAAATGCGACGCAAAAATCAGTTGCAAACAAATTTTTTGAATAAAAAGAAATAAAAAAGAAAACTTAAACGAAGAGAAAACAATGCTCGAATAATAAAACAGTTGTCCCTCGCTGTGATCCGTCGCGTCTGGTTTATTACTATTTAATTCGAATTGATGAAATATTATCCTCGTGCTTGGCGCGATAGAGTAAAATTTTATAATTTCTTCGATGCTTGATTTCTTCGAAGGGGAGAATAGCTTTTCTTACCGAAAAGAACGCTTTGTATTCTCCGATAAATACTCCATACCGTTAACGCATTAGCGGCGACACTCGAAGACCAAGAAACCGATCGAATATACTCGACGTAAATTTCGTAATGAATTCTCCGAGTCCCCTAGAAGCATTATTGGTAGTTTGACGTCACCGAGGAACTTATTCGCTGTCCGAATGTTACCGGATACGTTGCTTCTCGTCGCCCCGAGCCAGAAATCTGTCTCTCTCTCTTTCGAGTCGAAACCTTTCCACAAATCAGGAAGCGTTCGATCCTCGCACGAGGCACCGCACGAACGAAAGGGACTGCGTTAGGGCAGCGCGGGGCATGCGAGAGAGCAGTTGGAAGAGGTAAAGGAGGTAGTGTCGCCCAGGTGCCCGACCAGCCTTTGCCGAACTCACCTCCACCTCCTTTCCAGTCCGACTTCTCTCCTCGCCCATTCTCTCTCCAGGGCACGCTCCTCTGGCTGTTTCTTGCTCGCTAGCTTCGCTCGCTCCCTCAGTCCCTCTTTCTCCATCTCGCGAGCTTCTTCCTAACCTCTCGACGGCTCTCTCGTCTTTTCCTCTTATCCGTGCCATTGGCCATTAGCGATTGCCGTCCACCGTATCATCAGGCCCCGCAGTAATGGGACCTCTTACGATCCCGCGGGCCCCAGTCGTTCGTCGCGCGTTCACCGTGGCTTCCCCGCGTTTCTGGTCATCCGTGGACCTCCTCCGTCGCTCCTGCCACGTGATTTAGCGGATTATGTTTAACCGCTCCCGACCTCCCGTTTGTCGGATCTACGTCGCCGATAACCTGGACACCGCGGAGTTCACCGATCCGGCTAGCGAGTTCGGCTCGTGCCTACGGCCGCGTGACGTCCACGAAGCGAGGCCTCGATCGGATTCATCGCGTTCGATCTGGTGCCGCGAGTTTTTCTGGCTCGGCCGTTTGCTGCTGGTGACTCGACAATGTCTCGTGAGTGATCGTGCAGCGAGCATACGACGCGCGGTTCGTGCTTCTTGCGGCGTTCATAGTGTCGAGTTGATGGAAATTGTCATACGAACGCCTTTCTTCGTACGGTGCGCGTCAGTGTGGTGCTGCTGTGTCTTCGACGTGATCGAAACGTAAAAAAAAAAGAGAAAAGAAAAGAAAAGAAAAGAAAATTCGTTTGTTTGCGAATCGTGCGATGCGACGTCCCGGATCGCGCGATCTCGGCATCGATCGCGGTACGTACGTACCCGCGTCGATGATTTAATCGATCGAGCGAATAGTTTCGAGGTTCCCGGCTGTCGGTGAAAAGCTCCCGGGTTTGTGTCACCTACGCGAGTATTTCAATTCGATCGATCATCGCGGCTTGGCGCACCGCCAGTCGTATTAGCGTGAGAACACTCCTGATTTCAATTTGCATAAACGCGGGCACCGTTCGGGTTTCTCTTATTCTGGCCGTTGAACGAGTTTACGGAATAACGCGAAACAGAAACCCGTTCCGAGGTAGGCGCGGGCCTAACAACTCTTGCTGACACTGGCTAATTGATCGTATGATCGATAGGTATAGCTGTTTGGAGTTCAGCTCGCGTCGATCGAAACGTATCGTTTCCCGTAAACGGGCCAACAAAGCTCTTTAATTTACGCTTGTTCGTTCAGTGCTCCGATTTCGCTGTACGAGCGAACTCGAATAATTCGAGTTAGGTGTCGTCTATCCGTTGGAAGAGTACCGTTCAAACGGATCACATTCCAGTCGCACGTGTCACGATGATTTAACGATGGTTGACCCAGAAAGGCGACAGCTGTAGTCGACTGACTTCTCACTTCGGATGGACGCGATGAACGGTTGACCTTGAGCATTGAACAGTTCAACAGGTTCGACAGCATTCTCCGTTTTCCAACGTTCCTTATTAATTCTCGATGTTTTCGAAATTCTCCGCTCCGTGCAACGAGCGTTCGATTTTGATAACGATTGCTAAATAGTAACTTCCAATACGGTTTTCGGATTGGAATTTGTATACTGACTTTTCATTTCTCTTTGCGCGTACACGTTTCTGTATCATCTTCGACCGAATACTTCAAATATTTTAATTTCGTGGATAATATTCTGCATTAAAGCACGAACCCACTGGTAAATAATGTAAATTTCTGATCGTTAATGCGTGGTCGGTTATTTCGAAGAAAAATGTTCGTTTGCACGGTACGTAATTAAGTGTTTCTTGAATTAAGGTCGTATACCTGTTTCTTGGTAATATTTCCATATTCGAAACGAACGCGTTCTGGGTTGTCGGATACGATGAAATGGAAATAAACAAATTTCTCATCGTGCATATTTACGCATACTTAATGTTATTGTCGCATCGAGCTTACGGAGAGCTAGCTGGGCCGTCGATACCTCAGTATTTTCATCTCTGCCGCGGGATAAGGACGTTCTCTTAACCAATAGAGTGTGCCGTAATGTTTACATTTCATTTTCATTCAACTTGATATTAAAATTTATATAGATAATTATCGAACTTGAATACAGAATCTTGTTTCAATTAAATATATTTTCTCTAACTTCATCGATAGAAAGTTCAGATATACACGCATTAGAAAATATTTCCGTAATCGGCGAAAAACAAATAATTAAACGTTACAGCCTGTGATACTTTACCCGTTAGAAAGGTGTCGTTTCTGTTTAATTATACCGATTGCTTTGTTGTTTCACTTGTTTTATTTGTATCTGCTGTTTGAAAATATAGAACTGTAGCGTAAATAAACGTCGATCGGGAGTAACGCAAAAATCGTGTTTGATGATCTTTTTTCATCTGTCAGCCGAAAAATCTCTCTCCGTCAGCCAATAAATCTAAATGATATATTTCCTTCCGACAATGTAACGCGTGGGTCGAAAGAAATTAATTTTTGTAAAAATGATTTATAGGACGCGTTTCAAAAGTTTATAGTTCTTTTACAGCTACAGCTTATAATGATTTATTCCGTAACTCTCGTGGAAATTATGCAGCGCGCGTTGCAATTAAAATATACAAGAATCGACGACGACAAGCACGATCAGTTGGTACGTTACTCATGACCCTGCAGAATCACTCTTCGTAATAGAAAGTACGAAAGTAATTCTTTGTGTTTCCATCCATTCTGTTCGTTAAAATCAAGGTTTTGGGTTCCTTAGTGTCAATTATAAAGGAGTGCAAATACAAAGTTAAAGTTCCTTCGAAGTGTTACGTGAAATCGGATTGTACAGTGAAACGGTGGGAGTTATTTTTAGCATCGTTAGAAAAAGTGTAGAATGTTTAAACATCGATAAAGTGATGCAGTGTTTGTGCGACACGTGAACAAAAAACTTCGAAAAGTGCATAAGTCCTGCAATTAACGTGACCAGCGATTTTGTGAAAAATATCGGAAACAGTGACGATCAGATGGGAAGTGATGTCTACCTATTATGGCAGAACCGTTCTCAAAGAGATTTGTCACAGCTAAGGTAAGAATACTTTGAATTTGCTATTCTTCCTTCGTATTGCATACTTTATGTTTTACAGCGAATTGCATTACTCTGGAAAGTAATTTTAAAGAGGTTGAATACATTTAACTACTACTTATTCGTGATTTTCGTACAAGTTTACAAGTATTCGTGACACGATCGAAATGGGTGTTATTTTTTGTTTAAAAATAAATCGAAAATATGCAACGATATAATAAACACGAATAATTGGGTGTAAAAGTAGTCTCATATCTTTTATTCATGGACGTATTAACAAAATCTTAAAGTTATGAACGTCTTTTACTTTTAAAAGGTCATCTTTAGATATTTATTATTCTTTTATACGATTAAATTATTAATTATATAAAAAGAATAATAAATGTCTGAGAATGGCATTGTAAAATCGAAAACATTCACAGTGCTTTTATCCGTATATTAATGAATAAAAAATATAAAAGTGGTGGTACAGTCACAATTATTCGTATTTATTTTTAATAATATACGAGTTAAGAAAATCTTTGGCGAACAAAATATATTTTTGAACAAGTCTTTGGTTCCGAAGAAACTCGATTCAAAAGACCTGTCGTGTGCACGTACATTTGAGTTTCGATTAAAAAATTGCAATCCTTGCTATAAACTATTTCAACGTTGGAGAATTAGATTCAAATGGAGTCAAATTATCTAATTTATGTTGATAACAAGTTTGACAATTTTACTTGAATAATTAGTAGCAGTCTATGTTTCAAATAATATGATTTATTATTGGAACGAGGTTAGCTTATTACAGTGAAGAACAGTTACTAAGTTAAAACTCAACAATTTAAAAATGGAGACAATATTAATTCGGATACAAAGTTATTTTATTTAATTTATATTCAATTTTGTAAATTATGGACTATATTTTTTCGATGTTTTTAAAACTGTCGTGTACTTGTGTTTTACTGCACCGAGACATAAATTGTAATAAAAAATTTTTGAGTATAGAAAGTAACTATTATATTTAAAATGCACAATATATGAAAATGTTCGCATAAAATTAGAACCTTTAAATTTACAAATTGATACACGAGCACTGGGTAAATACTATGATAATGTTTTAAATCGGTAGTGAATATAGACAGTAACAGTGCGTAACAGACAATTTCTTATGCATATTGTTTGAAATCACCGTTATTAACGATAACCCGACACATTTACGTCCATTGAAGTCAGTGATGCAAACACGTTTACTCACTCTTTACCATTCTATCAGTTTATATGCCCCATATTTTTATACAATATTAAATTAACGTTTGAAAAGAGAATGTGAAAAATAACTGAAACATTCTGGACTTTTCTTTTCTTCTTCCATATTTCTCCAATGTTTGGATCAAAATAAATGACAACCACAATTTATTAGGCACGGTACAAGTAAAATAACGATAACGATTAATTCGCGAAAAAAATGCGGAATACTCTAAGGATTTTCATTTAACAGTCTAAAGCGTGATAAATAAATTGAGAAATATATATCGAAGCAGTTGATAAATCGTCAAACAATTTTCACAGTTATTGTTTCTTATTCAATCTTTGGTAACTTTCCAATCAGTACTTTCCTCTTTCTAATAAGTTATTCACAATATCCACAAGGTGAATTTAGTAACTGGACTGGGCTATATCACTATTCCTAGTGAAGATAGAAAAAAACTGTAGAGACAAATCTTGTATTACTTTTTGGTTGTAATTCCATTCTTCGTGAGATTCTGCAAAAAAAGTAACAAGGTATACAAGAATCCACACTTGTTACGTGTATAATATATGAGAAATATATGCAAAACGTATGCACACGTATTGTAAACGTACATTTGGGACTCTTAATAATTATTTTATCATTATTTGTTTTAAAATGTGTTGCAACGTGTAATTGTAAATTTTTCTATAATAGTTAAATTTTCCATATAGCGAGTTTATAGATAAAATTAATTTATTCGCAGAGAACAAAATCTTATATCGAAGTAACTTTGTACGTCAATGGTTCAATGGCAGCAGCATCGGAGAACAATTTTTACTTAAACCGTACGGGTTACGAAATATCACGAACCTGGCATTGACGTATGCGAAGCTTTTAGCTGCCTACGGTTATACACATACGTTCGAAGCCTTTTAAGTGCAGGTCCCAAAGAGTATGTAATTTTCATGTACGATTCCCTTTCCTCCTCTTTCCTTCCCTGTTTCCATCCTTTCTTCTTTTTCCGAATAGTCCGAGCGAAACGATCAAGTACGCACCCGCGAGCACGTGATCGTGAATTTACGTTTAAATTTACGCATTTGTGTGAAACGTTGCATGGATGTATATGTGCGTCTGCAAATTGAATGGGTCGGTGCACCAAAGGTTTCCCTTCTTTCAAATCCTTCTCGTTTTCCGGTGTTCGAAAATGAAAAGGGAATAAATTTGAGGATTTATGTAATTGCCAACTTAGTCCGGCGTAAACGATCCTTTTTCTCCTTCCTCCGACTTCTTCGTCTTTGTTTTCGAAGACCGTCTTATCGGATAATCTACAATTCACATCGAGCACGGAGATTGGAGAATTACGAAATACTTTGACCGAACGATTTTTCCTATAGATTCTGCTCGGGCAATATTTTGAGGGGATAATTTCTATTTGAGAACGAGTATATCCACATTTCGTCGAAGAAACGTGACACGTATTTTGAAGAAATCAGTTTTGAAATAATCGTTTAGTATAATATAATACATTATTAACCATCGTGAAACGTGAGACGTTTTCTTACCGGAAAATACGAAAAAATACATGAAGGATTCCAAACGATATTATAATGATGTATAAAGTAGTATATTTACCATGTTTCTGTATTTAGAATTTACTTTGTGATAATGTATTTAAATCAGTACTTAAATGATATGTACTTTCATGAAAATCCTAATGTCAACATAAAAAGTATGTAATTAATAGCTACCGTAATATTTTACAAATTATGATTTATGTCGAGTACTTTGTTAATCGTTCAGTTTACGTTCATGTACTGTGTTTTTTTGTTAATATTGATGAATGTTATTGACGAATATAATTATTTTCTACATTTACAAACTTACAGAAAATTAATTTCATGTTACTATCGTTTGGAATTCCATGTTTAATTAAAATTTTAATTAAAACGTCTTCAAATTCTCATACGCGCAAAAGGTACAAATACTTCTGTACATCATTGCGTACAAAACCCGCAGTTATTTTATATAATTTCAATATCTCGAAGCGTTTGAACTACTTTTTACGGAAGTGCGCCGCCATTTGAAAGGACAATAAAATGCACTGGCTGCCCTTAAAAATACATTAAACTTTATTACGTTGTCTATATTATTTATAAATTGTTGAAATTTTGTTACGTATTTCGTGCATTGCTATGCTGCGTCCGTCTTTGCAAATAGAAAATCATATTTCGTTCAGTGAAACGAGTCGAGCATATTTAATTGCTTGTACTTGGGTAGGAGTTATACTTTTATAGGTAGAATGTGGTAGTAGATAGCATTTAGGTACTGGCTACAGCAGCTTACATTAACCGTTAAGTGCAACCAGTAATTACAACGATTTTCGATATTTCATTTCCATGGAGAGTGTACTTCTCGTAGATTTTAATTCTTACGCAACGATCATTGCATAATAATTGCTCGAAATGAAGATTTATAGTCGCTAAAGGATAGTGAAGTTATAAGTTGGTGAAATTTACAAAGCAACTAAAAGGAAAATTTATACTTAATTTGAAAATAAATTAATTCACGAAAGAGTAGAAGTTAATGAAATTGATTTTTTGAAAGAAACAGTCTCCAATAGTATATATAAAATTAAAATAACTGTACCGCTCGTTATTATTGAATAATAAATGATGAGCCATACAGTTATTATAATGTCGCAATTAAATAATAAATAATGAGCAAGACAATTATCGTAATTTTATATATAATATTGTGCACTAATAATAATCAATAATAAATAATATTGTTAATAAATAGTAAGCAAAACAAAAATAAATTATCGCAACTTTGTCATTTTATATACTTTCGTTAACAGAATATTATTCATTCAGACGCGTCTGTGAATTTTATTTATGAAATATTATTTTTATCTTCAACAAAAACATGTAACGAAAATTTTGATTAAAATTTCTGAATCAAATAACTAAATTATTGCATCGCCAGCAAACAATTGAATACTTTTATCGTGTTCCGACTCGTTTCTGTAAATTCATAACTGAATATTCCAAGTATTAATTTCAGAATATTTACTAGGTCATTAATTACTTACCTAATGAGAAGAAATTATTTATTACCTGTAATAAATATCCAAATTTTATATAAAATATCATTGAAACAGTAGAGAGTATTGTGTATTATTATTAATTATAAGCACGGTGCAAAATTATACGAAAAAGATATACCGGTTGTATTCCTTTTGTTTATTTTTACAAAGTGTTTACTTTCACGTTAAAATATTCGACTCTCTGCTGATATGCTATCGGAACGAAAGGCTGTGGCTTCGACTTTGACTTCCTCACACTCTTTGGCGAAGGCTCTTCTTCGCCCACGCGAATACATTTGAATCCCCTGCACGCGTATATGCACGCGATCAACCAGTCACGTTCTTACGTCTACATTTCGTGTTCAAAGTATCTTTTCTTTCAACTTGTGTGCCGTTAAGATTAATGAGGAAGTGTTTTCTCTTTTCACCTAAGTTGTTCACTTCAGCCTTGGGCCCGACGATCCTATAACTGCGAGGAATACGCTGCTTTCAGAGAAGATTCTCTTATGGGTTCAACTTTGTCGCCAACCCCGCAGTCAGTTTAAGCTAACAACTGGACCTATATCCATTTCGTTTTATATACATGGTACCCCATCGGAACCAGAACATCTTCTTATCTTTGTTTCTCTTAACATGGAAAAATGTTTGAAACATACTTTGAATAAAGTATACGATCCAAGTTTCTCCAAGGTCAATTATTTCGTTTTCTATTTCAATATTCAGTGTCATCAATATTTTTTTTTAAACAGAAAGCATATATTTCTTTCTTTTGCATTTAGTAGTGACTGTTGCAATAAAATGCACTCTATCGTGTTACGCTGCATAGCTAAATATCTTGATTAAATTTGAAGGTAACAAAAATTATATAGAAGAGAATTTAAATGCCTTTAAAGAGTGAACATAAGGAATATTACCTTTTCTTCTGAAGATAATTTTGGGTAATGTTTTCATGGTCATTATTAGCATACTTTAAAAATGAAACTACACAGTTCGATCGTTTTCATATTATATCTGATATCCAAATAAATTTGAGTGTGTAATGGTAGATATATATGCATGCATAACTTGATCTTGAAATCATTTTCAACGTAAGAGTGCACAATTAAGCCTTTGAATATTTCAGGGATGAATCAAGTTTTATTCAAGTTACGTTAAATGTTCAAAACGATATTCTTGAATGACGATATATTATTCTAAATAAAACGTTTAATAACAGACTGAGGATATATACTGGGAATATCAATTTTAATTAATGGGATTTTATTTGCAAGCTTAATAACAAAATTAAAATAATATTATTATACGAAATGGACACCTTTTACGGTGATGCAGGCTTACAAACGACGCGGCGAATCGGCTATCGCGGCACACACGGTCTTCAAGGCTGTTTCAGAAGTTCCTTTTGCCAGAGCATTCTTAAGGCTATTCAAAGGACAATGTTCGAAAATGACCATTTTTGGTATTCGTCGGGGTAGAAACTTTTTGCACAATACTCATCTGTATATCCTAAGGACTCAAGAAATAATACTTGCTTAATCGAAATGTGATCGAAAAGTTATAACAAATACGTCTAAACATCGAAATGTTATACGTGGTACCGCATAAAATGAACTTGTATAACACTGTAAAAAAATTCCTTGGTATTATAGGAGAGTTTACCAGTTTTATGATTTCTTTATTTTGTTGCACACTCCAAAAACTTTCTGTACAATTCCCTCAATAATTACTTTTGAAACTGACCTTTGTACGTTGAAGAGAAGGATAAATACATTGCGTCTGGAATGATGAAGGATTCTATTTGTTTAGGGATAATCTCGTTCCTAAAATTTTTATAAAATCGAGCACGTTTCGTATACACGTCAATGTTGTGACGATTTTGATTTCTTCGGAACATAAAATTTCTTAGATGGCAAATTCTTCACGTCGCTTCTCCAAATCAAGGAATATGAATGATAAAATGAGTAATGATAAACAAATTTTTGATGTTCTGTAAACTAATTGTATGGGACCGAAAAAGGCAAACCAATAACATTTGCACAGACTACATCACTGGGAATGAAATAGCAGGCAGAGTTGCAAAATAATTCTTCATTCTTCCATTAGACGATCAATTCAAATAATTATTTATTCACAGATCTATGTTTTTAGAATAATTTTTTATCCAGATAGACTTCTACCTCTATTCATTATAGGCGCACACTATGGATAACGAATAATTATTCGAATAAATTATTCAAATGAAGCAGTTTTATTCGAATTATATAGACAAAGATTTATTTAAAATCATTAGAGTTATGCTGATGTTTGGTAGCCTTAGCTAAAGTAATTTGACTAATTTTAGAAAAATGTGAATGCGTGCCTTGACACGGGTGGTTGACAGAGTATGACTTTGAAAATAAATCAGTTAGGCGAGTGTGATTCGCGTGACAGAATTTGAAAATAAATCAGTTAAGCGAGTGTGATTCGCGTGACGGAATAAATTAACGTGTAAAATATATTCGTATGTATCACGAAGAATTATATTAGCTTTATTATTTTTAAATAGTTTTGTAAAAATATATTAGTTGACGTATTAAAATATTCATCAGCGATTTACTATACATCGTGTATTGTAAATTCTACAAAATCGATCGTAAATAAGCAGAAATGTAATCATTAAAAAAAACAATAATTTAATCAGTAATTGAAAAAACGGAGAATATTAAGTTTTCTATAACGGTTACCACGTGATACTTTGTTTGGAATACAGAGTTTTTCTATAATAAAATAATATTTCTCAAATATTTTGAACCCGTTAGAAGTAACAAATTAATACTGTATAAATGGCAAGTTAAATTTATCGGGAAGTAAAGGTAATTGAAATTAAAGTTACATTATCCTTCAATGGTTTACTTGTTGTTTAATGTCACGTTTGTGAATGTCATTAAACATTGCTTAAATTGTATTACGTTTGAAAGACGTCGTAGCAAATCATTCTTGAATCTCTCACGATTTTCCTTCAGATCATTTTTACCAATCAAAAATATTTTCTATTATAATTTCATTTGAACATATTTTGTGTAAATGGCTCTTACATTAGTGTATTTCTTTTTTAAAGGAGAAGAGGTCATAAACATAAGGCACAAGCTACACATTTTCACATGTCAAATATATGGAACATACAAGAATAAAAGTATAAGTTGTATGCGTTTTCTTTCTGCTCCTAATTTTATGTCTAAAAAATCTTAGGTTCTAGTATTTCGTAGACCTATAGAATCAGAAATTTTACTAAAATTAAAAGAGAATTTCATCCAGATTAGATCATTCTATTTCTAAACTTGTGTCTATAAAATATAAAGAGAGGAAAGTAGGATAGAGTGGTGCAGCAACTCATTTTACCTATACTTATCCATACAAGTATTGGACAACACTCTTAATTTCACATTTAATCTTGCGATTTTCTCAATAACGATCCAAAACAAAGAATGTGATCAAGTTTTCAAATTATAATAAGCACTCTACTTTATAGATTTCGTTTAACGTTTCTCAGTGAAGGAAAACGATATTCTTGACGTCACAGTAATCTTATTCTGCATTGATAGATTCTCGTAACGAAGTTAAACCTGTCTACGTAATAAATGCGAATACGCGCTCCCCTCGAACATTTTCGAGCCTTTCAACATCAATTTCCTGTCGTTCACGCTCAATATTTAATCTACATCGTAATCGTAGATAAAGCACAGTTACAAATAATCCACGTTGCCGACGTTCCTTTTCACATTCCTCATCGTAGCTGCGAACTGCATTCCTTGAAGGTGCTTGAACACTCGAGACCGAAGACCAATCAATTTCTTTCCGCGTTATCCAGGCGACTCGAGGTGCCTCCAATAAACTATTTTTACGTGGCTGGTACATTCGTCCAGCTCATGCGAGTCGCGATTCGCGTCGAAGTCCCGTATTTGCATATATGCAAATCATATTTTCAAAGCTTGTGTGCCTCGAGACAAGTAGGCCCACCGATTTTTTAGAGACTAATGGATGTCGATTATTAGAGAATACTATTTGTTAACTAATAACCGGTATCGAGGTGTGTTTTGCAAAGTTGTGTAGAAATAGATACTTTCAGACTCAACGAAAAAGAAAAGTGGACAGACAGTCGTAATTTAACTATTTAGGTATGAAACAAATTCGTTCTTAGTTACGAGGAGGCTGGTAGTATACGTAATGAAAGTGTAAATATTATTGAACTAACTTATGAATATCACGTTATGATACAATTACATAACTTGACTGTAACGTTAAAAAAATATTTGAACGTTACGAAAACGAACAATGATTTACAACTTTGGATTCAGAATAAGCATGTAATTTCCGTATTTAATAGTACTTTCCGCTTTCGTGTGACAAAATTGGGATTGTCGATTCATTTGTCAATGAAGTAGGTAACAATTTTTATTTGGAGTTGTGAATCAGCTTCGTGTGTACCGTTTGACGAGAAAAGTACGATTTTTATTCCGACCTAACATTGATCAATTCCGTGTAACATCTAACGAGGGAAATGAATAGGGTACAATAAGAGTGAACGAGACAGAGTAACAACGAACGAACAGAATAACATGTGTATCGGTGTTCAAAGTGTTATGTGTATTCGCTTTTCTCGACAGATGGTACACGGGGTTGATCGATCTCAGTTCGGAATAAAAATTGCTACCTACTTATTTCGTTTTCAAGTGAACTAAAGATTTGAATTTTGTTACTTGAAAGTGAAAAGTGATAGCATAGATTGAATACTAGGTTCGTTCTATTATCATTGAAAGTTGGAACGTTTTATAAGATTGCATATTAAGTATGTATAAAATCAGAAACTGCAATGAATCTATTGTTTTTTTGTATAAACAATTATTAGAAACAGTGTAAATGTATGTTGAAGTCGCTCGAGGTACATTTAGTGTCGTATCGTCAGTGGTACAATATCTATAAACGTGTATCGACACGTGTTTCTTGCGCGTGACTATGTAAACACGTGGTCGTATGGTTAACCGATTGTGTTTTATACAACGTACGCTGGAAATCACACTTATAAACTTAAGCGGCTTATATCTCAATAATGAAGCCATATATAATATTATAAAATGGCAAAGGACTCGTTTGGTTATTTTGATATGCAAAATCGATTCTGCAAAAATAACCAGTATTTAGTGATAGATTAAACTTCATTCGGTTTAAAACAATTCAACTCTTTTCTAGAAAGAATATTTTTTATAATCTATCGCAGTAGAAATTTATAATAATTTTGGAGAAACGTGAGAATATATTGACTTTTTCAATTTATAGAAGCGATATCTTTGAAAAATATGTCTTATATAAAATGACAATAAAAATACAGTACGCGTGCGTATAAATTATTAAAATGTATGTAACATTCGTACATTTAATTTGTATTGTCTTGTGGATTTAAAAATACATTATGAAAATGCAAAATCACGGAAAGGCATTAACAATTAATTGCAACTGTTTCGTTTTGTTTAAACCTGCTGCAATTAACTGTATTTTAAAACACGACATTTATCTTATTATGTAAAGCGTGCAGAGATATCTAATAATTATATCATATTTTAATTAATCGCGTGGATTCGCATACGATATTTAAATTTCACGCGTATAAAATTGAATATATTGTTATAATATATTGCATCATCGAGCAATACATTTAATTTAAAATGTATGCGACACATTCATTATCAAATATTTTGAGCATAAAAAATCCATAATGATTTTTTTAAAGTTTACAATATTAGAAAATTTTGCTCTACGATTTCTTTAACTACTTTTTATCACCAGTTATCTCTTATTTTGAAAATATAGTTCTTAGAAGAGAATTTACAGCTGTAGGAAATAAATGCACCATTTTCCGTTAATTTTACGTTCTATTGGTTATCTGCCAAGGCAATTTGCTAAAATTTTATCATCGTTGCGACCATTGTTGCGTTTATACCTTGCTGAGAAGTATTCGCCATTATTCCAGTAATTCCCCGACATACGGAAAGCACATTGTTCTTGTACAATGTCCGCGTAATTTAACACTCCTCGATGAGCATCATTGAGAATAAAGGCCGGTCTCGAACCATTCATCTATTCCAGTTACGTAAATGTTCTTGTTCCTTTGTCGTTTTTTTTCTATTATTTAAGCGAAGGCAATTTTTCATTTTCACCATCGTTATTAACAGATGAAACGAAGTAATTGCTCTACAAAGGTGTAAACACTTTTATCACTGATCGCGTTAATTAATGTAGCTTTGTTTCTTTTCAATTTATCGGAATACTCAAGTCACAACGAGTACCTATTATATAACAGTAATAAGCTAGCATGTTACATTACGATAGAATGTAAAAACAGAAGAAAAGATTTCTTCAGAATTAGTTATGCACCTTCAAATAATGAAACATACAAATGTCGCGAAATTGCGTACGCTATCAAACAAAAATTTGAATCTGAAAATTAACGAGTTTCAAGTAACATATTACGAACTCGACGTGACTTTTTCACAGATAAATGCATTTCGGACATTCGAATCAGGAAATTTAAACATAATTGCCATGGTCGAGATTATTCAGCGTCATTGAAGTTAATATTGACAACAAGTAGGACGTAAACTATTTTGTTCAGTTGTAAAGAAATTACAATCGAGTTAAAGAAAATACTAACAGTACAAACTTTCTCTAAAATTTCTATCCTTTTATATACAATTAATTCGTCACAGAAAATGTTAAAAAACATTGATGGTCTCGAATCCCTTGTTTTACAAGGGTTTTTGTCTCAATCCTTCGCAAATACGATTCACAGTGCGTCGATATCCACCTATCGCGAAGTAAAACCGGGCAGGAAATCGTCATCCCTCGTTGATTCGTGAAACATTCGTATTTCAGCGCTATTGGATTCTGGACTGGCGACAGAGTGGGAGTAAAAGGGCCCAGCGGTCAGGAAAGTAGGATGATTGAAGTAATGGTGGTGGGAGTCATGGGAGCCCCAACGGGGACGACCTTGCTGCGCGTGTGTCACGTGTGTGTAGAACGGCTGGCACATGGAACGCAGAGTTTCGAAGCGGGACGCTGTGGACCCGTCGACTGTCCCCATAGTACTCCGCTGAGACGGCCCTGTGCAAGAGCCGCCGGTTAGGTCTGAGCCTCGCAGTGTCTTATTACGCACGTTGCGGCACTTACTGCGCGCGGGAGCGCATGCACGCGTGCTCTCTCTCTCTTTCTCTCTCTCTCTCTCTCTCTCTCTCTCTCTCTCTCTCTCTCTCTCTCTCTCTCGCTTCTCTCTTTCTCTCTCTCCTTCGTTCTCTCAGAACGATAACGCGGTTCCTCAGGGAACGCACCGCGCGCGATGCAGATGCACCGGTGACTCGTGACGCGCGTATTTCCGCGATGCGCGCGCGCTCCGCACCGAATTTCTCGATGGGTGAACGTTCGAAGGCTGTTTCGTCGGCAAGCGATCGAGATTCGTGGATCGTGACCACCGTTTCGAATGGAAAGGAATTCTTTCCCTTTCGCGCGGCGATGAGCGCATTTACGCAACGATCGCCGCGAGGTTGACGGTTAGCCTCTTCTCGTTTACCCGAGAAACGCATACACGCTCGTCGAGGAAATGAAACGGTTGATTTTCTTAGTGGTCATCGATCGCTGAGATAACCATCTTCGACGACAGTAACGAAGCGGACGAGTAACTAATTCCCTGCTTGGATCAACGACGAAAGAAAGTCACCGCGACAGTGATACTGGAGAAATATCTACTGTACGTATGTAATTGTAAAGCCGCTCGACTATTTTCAGAAACTGGAGCGTGCATAATTGAATTAAACGTATGGACAATTAACGAGCCACTTGGACAGTGTCAGATATTGGAGAAACTTCGTATTCTCGTGTATCAAGTCCCAACGTCCACGTCGACTATGTAATCGTAAAGGTGATCGACTATTTTTCAGAAAAGGAAGCGTGCATAATCGAACGCATCAAATGGACGATTAACGAGACACCGTTGAAAAGATTTGGTAAAAGAGTAGAGGAACTTTTTTCAGTTTCGGTTGTTCGGTGAAAGGCGTCATCGTGCGAATGGCATCTCAAGATCGATAGAGTTGCTTTCCTCGACAATGCATGCGTGCCTGTCTTTCTGGATGAGCAGACAATCGAATGACGTTCGGGCATATTTAATGAAAGGATTGGGCGATCTTGATCAATGCCCGTGGACCGAAGTGTGTGTAACTCGATCGGAGGAGAATTTCTTTATTTGGCGAACGACGAGTGACGAAAGATATTATTACGCAGTGTGTGTCGTAAAAGTTGAAAAGTTAGGATTGGTTTGCCGGAGTTCACGCATGTCTGCCGAGATTCCTCGATAAGTGGATAATTAACTGTTATTGCTGGAGGTTTACAGACGTAATTATTCCATCCTCATTAGCCGGTACAGGATAATTACGTGATACCGACTGGCAAAAAGTGAACGATTGTGATCATCGCGAACAACAAAATAATTAATGTATAGCAATAACGCGTAGGATATCGATACGTCGAAAAGTACATAATTTGATTTTGCAATTTGCTTCCACGTTTTGCGAAAGATCGCGAAGTTCGAACCATCGTCGAAGTTAAACGAATTACAAGTTTTCTAGTTAAAAATTTTCGTCCATTATTTTCCAATACTTTCACCGTGATGTAACCGGGTGTAGAAGAACGATTTAAGTAGGGTCTGTCGTAACAATCGAATTCCAACGAAGAATTGGAAATTGAACGCGGAGCTTTGAACAAATTTATACGTCTCAAAGGTAATCGGACACGTTCGCGTCTATTTGCTTTCCATTCAGTTTGCTATCGAGGTCCTGAAATGTTAGATCACCCGCGTCATAATTCGTCGGTGAAATGTTTACCGAACGAGATGCAAATGCATCGTTTACACGCGACGCGGCTTCTTTCTTACGCGCACGCTCTCGTCACTTCGAAAGTGAAACTAACCTCGGAATTGAACTGCGGAATAATAAAACGCTTCGAAATTGATGCGATCGTAATTCTTATTCAATGGGGTAACGAATGCAAATTCATACCACGCTAACTGAGGGACTTAAACAACCGCGATAAAAATATTACATTCTACAAGACCGTGGGTAGTGCTAATAATTGGTAAACAGTAATTGTATCAGCAAAGTAGATTGTTTAACATTCATCGATTGATAAAATGTTCGAATATCCAAGTACAACGTGAAATTTAAACTCTCGAGTGATGTACGTTTAAATAGAAATTATTAATTCGATATAATAATAAGTTTTCCATTCATTGCGATGCAAAAGAACGTCGAGACCACTAAAAAGTCTATCTTATAATTTTACGTCGCGTCGTTACTTTAACGACGATTTTCAATTACCGAGTTTTCGCAAATGGATAAACAATGGATTAAAGGTTCGTCGCGAGACGCTTTCAAGTAAAACAAATAATTAACGGTCCGGCGAGAGGAAGTTTTAACTACCCGAACATTAAATTATGTCTGATTTCGTCGAAATAATTGAAATTGCATCCCCGTGAGAAATTTAAAATAGGATTGCCGGGCCATTATTAATATTACCAGAAATCACATTCGAATTGAACGCTCGTTGTAATTAAAGCGCACGCCATAATCCAATGAAACGCGTACAACGCACATACATAATTAGATGAATGACAATTAATTAAACCGGGCAAGTGTCCGTGATTATACGAGTGTCGATTAATTAAAACGGTCCTCGTGAATATTTGCGTGTGATACGATTTGACTTTCGTATTAAAAATCATCGTTCGCGTGATCACGGAATATATCCTCGTACGTATCGCGAGCACACATGATAATAACGGGTATTTCGTTGATAAATGTTTTGCTTATTAATTATTTCTGTTAAGTATTAGTTACATATTACGAGTACGAACTCGAAATTGCTATTCAAAATTCCTTCGCGGCGGTCATATTCGACGTGTAATTTTTCAATATTAACAAACCATTCATTAAACTGCGAATAACCACTTAAGGTTAAGCAAGAAAAAGGATCGCATGGAATATTACGAAACAGCTTTAATGGGAAAATTCATTTTCAATCGTTTAGTCCATCAGTATAGAAACAAAGTTCGATAAATTTAATTCTACTGTTCATAATACGAAGTTTGTATTTTAATTAAACATTTGATCAAAAATGAATAAAAAAATAATTATTTTAAATCATTTCAATTCTTTTTCCGATTGAATATTGCAGAATAGTAGAAATGAAAAGAAACTAACCATTTCTATTGTTAATCGAACGAGCAACGTCCATCTATTTAATACTCGGGTACATTGTTCCCCAGTCGTTTGTTATTCAACGGAAAATGTTTCGTAAAATCGCTGAACTTCAGAATGACAACACGTTTTTCTAAACATAGAGGTCTTCATATTTTGCTTCTTCTTCTTTGTGATTCCACAATTCTTTTTCCATTCGTTCTTAATAATTTTAATACTTTTTTTTCCTACAACAGAGGGGACCGTACCTAATAATATTTTCCATCCGTAAATAAAGCACATATACTTCATTTGTCACTAACAAACTACGTTGTACGCCGTAAAATAGTTAAAAATAGAGATTTCCTGTTTTTTTTCCTCTTGTCTTTCGATCGAGATCTGGAATAATTGTGCACGATTGCGGGCAACTCGAAATAGACATGGATCCTTCCGTGAATGGTTGGAGATCGAGTGCCGCGACCTCATTGATGCTCTCTGCGAATCCCTCGTTGCACAATGCATCCAGGCTAGCCTAAACGCTGTTCACGTTTTACACAACGTCCCAGCTCCGCTGCACTGCGATTCTTCGTCACGATTGCCAGGACGAGATACACGAAAATGTCAACGGTTGCAACGTGACCGAGTTCGGTAAACGCGACAAAGTATGGCCTGGGTAGTCCACGTTCCGGGGGATGCAATTTCACCTGTAATAACGTAACGAACGCACCGAGTCGAAGGAAACACGCGTACTTTTGCTCGATTACAACACCTACCGCTAATAATCTGGAGCGTGTCGGACCGTTTTCGAACGTGATTCATTGCTTCGTTGCCCTCTCAGCGTCGGCACAAGTGTATCGCTTCACCGGGGGCTTTCACTTCCTTTTCGATATCGTTTACAACGATTACCACGGAATTTAATAGCAGAGTTTGAATATACTCGACGCAACTCCTTCGAAATATTACGAAGATCGATTCATGAAATAGGTTACGCGCGACCGAGCTCCGCGACGATCGAATTTAAACAGATTGCAATACATTTGGTAGACAATTTTTAAATGATCTGATTCTAGCGGACGAAACGACGGAATTAATTCAATCAAGAAGATATAATACAACGATTCGACTATTTTTATTATACAACGTACGATTACGAAGAAAAATTGCTCCTTCGACCAAATTATAAACGATACAAAGCTTTTGTTCAACATAATGGTTGGAATGAAAATTGGTAAATTTCTCCAAAGAGAAGTTTTATGTATCAATTGGAGTAATAATTATAGAATCTAAATCGATGGTGTACGAAGTTGAAAGAGATCGAAGTATTATCAATTTCTGCATCGGGTACAATGAAAACATAAATATAATCAAATAATTTATAAATTTTCTACCAAATTGTTTTCTATGCTTACACGAGTAAAACGAACGACAAAATAACTCTGTTCAACGTAATGCATTTGGCTTACCCTTCGTCCTATGTGCCACTCTAATTTATGATATCCAGCTTGGCGGTAACGTTAATATGTATAGGAATTGACTGTAAACCGATTTGGATCGTCGTTCGATATTTTTAAATATCGCGAGGCCGTTTGTCGCGGCTCATTCGTGCCGCCTTTATAGTTATTCTACGTTCAAGTCCACTTGCGAAACGCTTGAACGCGTTTCTTGAAACTAGTTTTCGTGGTCAGCGGGATTAACGACGCGCAAGAGATCGCGTAGCTCTGCACAGTAAAAGTTGCATTGAATGCAACGTTCATCGAACATGTTTAGACGAAAGTGACAGTGATTGGTGATCATATCCGATGGATGATTCTCTCGGTACGTCCGGGAACAAGACTCCTTTATTATTTCACAAAATTAACCGAATGTTTGTACACAACTGACCGGTGAAAGTGACTCCTGAGATGGGTAGGTATACTTTTCGTGACTTTGTCGAGAAACCGCAGGAAAGGAGAACCGACGTCTATATGAGTTATTCTTCGATAAATCGACAAGCAACTTTCTAATTTCTAGAGACCTGTCCAGTTCGGGATCCGAAAAATTGGGTGACAATTGAAATTTTCTCTCGAGTAAACTATTAGACGTATTAAACTATGCGCGTACATTTGTGTATATTTTGCCAAGCCACAAGATTTTCTTCGAGTAGAAATAATTGATTTTGTCGAAGGAATATATACGCTGTTTACAGAAAAGCTCGTGTTTACGATTGTGATGATAATTTTCGTTCTCATGGAACCATGGTCATGGACCATGAAATTAGCAAAAGTCTTATTCTGTATAAATATTGCTATTCGTTGAACCAGAAAAGAAATATTCACATATTGAAAATTTATAGTACTTTAAGAAGAAAATTATACTTTTTCGTCAAATTGTGTAGTTTCTTTGAGCATTAAAAAAGAACGTTTACAAAAATTGGATTGACTCTCTGGTCAGACGATAGAATAACATTCACTTTATATGTGCATCGAATTTCAAATTAATCAGCGTATTGTTTTCTAAAACGTTATGTCAACCAGCTACCAAAAAAAAATATTATTTCGAGAAAAATAACTTTAAAGTTTTGATGTACAATTTTAGAGATTAAAGAAAGTTTGGCTCGAAGTCGTGTAACATTGTCGATATTTATAGAATAACGTTTTCAAGACTTGAACCTTTAAGAAAATGTAAAATCAAAAATCAATTCCTTTTATTTCCAAACTAGGTAGATTCCATAATGACACAACGACCTCGCTACGTTACGCGATTATTCATGATCCAGTTACACCAAAATACCGATCTCGGTATAGCAAGCGTCCTATATGGGTGAAGGGCATTTTTCATATGATGGTAATCGATCTCAACGCATTATGCAAACTATTGTGTACTGAAGTAACAAGTGGTTTTGTGGTTAAGTTTTCAAAGGAATAAAACACGCAAACAGGGTGAGTGACCGCAAACAGAATACCTGAATATCTCTCTTGGATTTAATGATACAAAAAATGTGTATAAGTATACTAACGTCGCTTTTTTTCTCACAAAGGCATTCTAAAATTATTCAGGTCATTACGGTGTATTTTAACATGTGTGAACTGCTTATCACTTGCACACTGTAATTTACATTGAGACAAGATTGACCGTGTACCATAACTTGACCATGAAATTACGTTAAACTTACGAGACCAACTTGTTAGAAGTTCCGAATCAAAGAATTAAATCTTTAAAATGTACAGTTAGCTTCCAAGAGCAACTTGTTACAAGTTTAGAATCAAGGAATTAAATCTTTAACGTGTACAGTTAGTTCCCTGAAGACTTCAGGTTTCATCCGTGCTAGAATCCAATAGCGTACGTTCGACAAAAGTTCTATTTACTAAATCTACTTGTCTTTAGTTAACACTTATTTATCCACTTAGCGTATTTATTGTAGAAAACCTGTAATATACATCTACATAAAGTAAACACTCATTTACTATGAAATAAGTTATAGAGATGCCGTTTCTAAACCTAATCTCAGAATACAAGTACGAATTTATTTAGTTTGTACGAGTTTGTTATCCCTTTTCATGTATTTCGACTGGATTAAAAATTTCCATTGAACCGACAGCATTCGTAATGTATTTAAAAGAACAGTTAAATATTCGTTCTTCTGGAACCGTCCAAATTATACATTTCGTTGTATTTACAAATTCAACAAAGATACTTAGATATGTGTTTTGTTTCGAGTGACTCTCTCTCTCTCTCTCTCTTTCTCCCCTCTCCCTATTTCTCTCTCTCTTTCTCTCTCTCTCTCTGCAAGTTATACAAAATATGAAAGTGAAATCTCTTATTTTGTGAGATCCAGTGCTCAAGAATACTATAATAGAGGGATGTGGTGTTAAATATTCTGTGAACCATGAAACTGACATTTTTCGGTTAATCGGTTGATTATGAGTCGAAGATTTACACAAATTCGATAGATTGACTACTGGTGCTTCATTGCAATAATGAACGACCGAAAGGAGAATGAATATTTCCGCTCTACACGTCCTCCACATCAGACTGATCGGTGGCGAACGAGACGCCGGGATTTAACGAAATATACAATTAAAAAATAAATAACCGAGAATAATTAAAATATCCATGGGCGGAAAGGAGACGGAAAAAGCCGGGGACGTAGCCAACAAAATGCCGGAGGCCAGTCTGAAAATATTCAACAGTGTACAGGTAGGCTTTCGCGCATTCCTCGTTCTCTGAAAATCCAATTTAATTCAGCAAATTGCGAACGCGTCGATTTTAGGGTATACTCGAAATTCGTTTACACGAACATTTCTCTCATTAATTAATTCGAGTTGCTTTTACGCTTTTATTCTTTATTCCGAATCAGTATACGCAGTACAAAAAATTGTATCGTCCGATCGAATGTTAAATTATCAAGTATAAAAAATACGAACTACAAATTATAGCCTTCGTTAGTCCTTTGATTTTTTATCTATCGTGTTATCGTGTCGTTAAGGCGGTTTGAAATTTTTCGCGCGAAAGAAAATTTTTAACGTAAAAAAATGTAATTAATATTTTCGTTATTGATACATTAATCATGTAAGTATAATAACTATAACAGTTATTTTCAAAAAATTTTCTTTTTCGTTGAAGGGGTGTCTTCTAAAAAGTTTTTGAAACCATTTTTGCGTAAAAAGCCCTATTTAATGCGTTACAAGGTGTTTTCTCTAAAACACTGGTGTTCACTGAAACTACTAAAGATAGCGTTGAATTTTGTTGTGTTTACTATAGTTCTGTGGTACTTTTTACGCACTAAATAGAGTTTAACGTCATTAAAGAATTAACAAACGAAGTGAAAAATATACGACTATTCACTATCGAGTAAAAAACTATATAACCAATTTTTTTCTAAATACAAATTAAATTTCAAATACATATATAATTATTAAAAATTATTTAATACAAAAGAAGATTCTGAATTAGGCATTACACATGTATCCGCTTTTAAAAATTTCACTATAAATAGACGTTTGAATTATGAATTATGATAAAGGGATACCCCTGAAGGGAGACTAGAAGGTATATATAAGTCATAATGCAATACGTATTCTGAAAGTATGTCATAAGTCATGCGTAATAGCTTCTTTCTATTCTCTGACACTTTCTATTGCACGTCATCTTTTTTCGTTCATCGTGCTTCTCATCCTGCCCGCCTAATATTATGAGCAGTTTGGTATTCTCTTCTTTCTCTGTACGTCAGTTTTTGTCACTGTTTCATCTGTTTCATTTTGCGCATCTAGTTCTCAGATTTTCTAAAAGGAAATTGTCTGCAATTTATGAGAGGTCTCGAGGATATCGTATTTACGTTAATGCGATGTGTACGTTGATTGATGATAGCCACGAACGAACATAATTCTAGAAAAAACTTTTCTTCCATACGCGACTTTGTGAAATGAATCTAACAGTTGTAAGCTTTACTGACATATAACTAAACTTCTTATCGTTGTAAATTATATTCAGTCAGAATTTCTTCGCATGCCAAGAAAATGAGGTTATCTGTTATTTTCTACATATTGCTTCAACAAGAAATGAACAAAAACTGAAATTCTTATTTAAATAATAATTTCGAATAACAAATAATAGATGACTTTGTATTCATTATTTGAATAATATAAATATAAATCGTTAAGCACCGGATCTATTATTTTATACAAATTGTGCCCATATCTGACTTTAACCAGAATTGTAAATCAAAAATAGTAATACGATTTTTTCAATTTGAATATTTAAAAGTGAATTCTACATTTTTTTTAATTGTTGTCTTTTTGTTACGTGCACGAAGAAATATTCAACTCTGTGACATTCGTGTTTTTTATTGTATTAACGATTGTTTTTTATTGCCTGAAATAAAGCGCATGAAGCGATTGAAATTTTTGAAGTCAGGCATTTTATTTTCATATGTTTTTTTTCACATCGCATCAGTTGCCTTTGTGGTTTAACTATTATGGTTTTTTCCTTTTTATTCGAGTTGTAGCAAGACGTTAATTGATACAAATTTTGTATTATATCGTAAGTTTTTGTTCTTCTCTTGTTAATATTCATATAATAAATAAATCAGTATTTCGATTCATGTTCTTCTATGTCATATAGAAAGTAGAGTATAATTATTATTGTTACTCTTCTAAGAATCTTCGATGATTTCAAGGAGGGGTATCTACACAAAAGAATTACCTAATCACTTAATAATACCAATCATATAATCGGCCAAGCTTTGGTTGCTGCAATAAGGTTACGTATCTTATTTCATCATAATTACTCTTTGTTCGATATGTAAAAGGAATTCTTCACTTTTTTTTTTACTAGATTGGTACTTTGTTTATATTATAATGTCATACTTAAAATTGAGAGATACAAGCATCTATTGATGTAGATGTGGCATAAAACAATACGTATACTTCGTTATTAGTGATTTCTAAATAAAAATATCGATATAAACGATTGATTCCTGTAGTTCCATGTATTGTACAGTAATAATAACGTATACTTTCAATTAAATTTTATTACTAGTTTTTATTGATACTTTAAGATGGAACTATATTGCTTAAAATTTACATGTATTTATTGTTAGTAGCTAATTTTTCTACACTTACCATTCCATCATCATAATTACAGTCGCTCTTTTGCCTATTGTAAAATTAGTATTCAGGTGTACTGAAAATGTTGTAGAAATCTGCTGAATATAATAGTGGAATGCGGATATGAAATTCTACAAATATATAGTTTTTCCACGGCAAGTATTTCCTCGACGCGAAACTAATAAGTTGCTTATGGTGCTGCAATAATCGTAACCGTTACTTATTGCTGGCAACCCGACAAGACCGAGTAAAGATCGTATTACAGAAACTTAAATTCTACGATCGTTGGTGATTCATCGAATTACTACCAATTTATCGTGATTGGCTCGCTATTCGCACGATCGGTCGACCATGTAAGTGGAAAGTGGATATAATTGTAAAAGAGCACTTGCGGTTTCCACAAAGCGCAACGCGATCATCTGTGTAGCAAAAATTTTTGTTAACATAACTAAAAGCGTGGTGGAAAATTATATACGTGCATATAAACTTCATTTCCTTTTATACTGCATTTTATTTGTATAAAATTCGGTCCAATCGTAATAGTATTGATTTTTGTTCCATATTTGTAGAGTAGAAGTAAAGGATTTTATATTAATTGACGATATAGAGTATTTTATTTTAATCAATCCATGAAAATTTGTATACCTATTTAAAAGTATTGCATTCATTGAAAAGATATGAATGGTTTATTAATGTTAGAAATGTTTAATCTCTTCAAGCATACTGAACCATGCGTGTGTATTCATATTTCGAGTTTTATTGAATATTTTAATATGGGTATAATTTCTACAATTTTGCATAAATGTTCATACATCAATTTTTCAATGATATAATACGGCAACATTGTCAGAACAGTGACAGGTATCACGGACCAATGACAATTTTACGTTGTATATATAAAATGTCCAGACATTAGTAATAACGTTGTTCATACGTAATTACCTATCAAATGTTTATATTCCAAAACATTCAAAAAATTCTAATTAAACAATCCTCGTAAACATTTTTATTCCTAGATTCGATATATTAAATAACAGAAACAGATGAAATAATAAAGAATATATTCACCATGTTACTATATAATATATATAGCTGGTGCTTACATTATCGTTGTTTACGTTTCAAACTTTCGATATTACAGGGAATTTTGCGAGATTGTTTCCGCTGCAAGTAGAGAGGTATAATACTTCTGGAAAATCCCTGTGATTCCGAGAAATCCTCCCAGAGAGAATTTCGATGAAACAACAATGAGAATCATTCGGGGGATTAAAGCGGGGATTATTTTGTGGCATGAGTATCTGAATCGAAATGCCGCCTGGAGAAAAGATTTTCAGACATGGAAATCGGGATTGAAGCACAAATTACACGTATCGGGAATATATAAAGCATTTGTACATCGAGTAATATCGACGAGAACTATCTACGAATCTATGAAACGAACAATTCAGAATTTATATTAATAATAAAACTAAGTGAAAAATGTTGATTCATAATTGCATGAATCGAAAGTAGCTTAAAATAATGTTTTGAAATTTTACAATTTCTTTCCAAAAGAATCTAAGTAGGTTTTAATGACCGATTCCAAAATTCAAATTAATCAAATTGACTTTTGATTAATTAAATTAAAGTGTTCAAAGTTTAACGTCTTCCTCCGTTCTACTGTATATAATTATTCAAACAACTTGAGAAAATCTATAGACAATTCAATATGAAAACCTTTCTGTTCTATACAAATTTTTGATAAAATCAATAATAATCGAGATATAGACTGAATCCTTTCTACCTGTGGTATTTCACGAGAATGAGTGGCATCAAAGTGTTTATCTGCTTCAAAAGTTAAAACCAAAAACGTAACATTTTCCATTGAAGTGATATTTTCCATCTCGTACCATTTCGGGTAATTCAACTGGTCTGTTCATATTTCTACAATTTTATAAAATAAGTTTCACATGTCCAAATAAAGGAATAATTTTGTAGGAAACAAGCATGAGTTTAAATACGAATAAAAATATATTCGTCGGCGCATATATTATCAAGAGCAGACTATAGGCACATAATTGCGTTAGATTCCTCAATTTATTGTCCCTGGAATTTCCCCCCTCCCCAATGTGCTTTTATTTATTGTCGTTCCAAGAGGGGTCGCTATTTTTATCGGCCATATAATCACCAAGCGTCGTGTTTGACCAAAGAAGAGGGAAGCCTTCGAAACTCTTAGGAACTTTTCCGGTATTCCGCCCACATGTTTCGTCACCCTCTTGAACCCCTTATTAAATGTGAAGAAATATTCGATACAATCTGGGTTAAAGACGTTCTTGAGTGTAAAAATTTGGAAGGTGTAATAAATTAATCAGTGATTTGCCTGAGAAGAATTCATAATTAATAAACGACTTATTCAAACATTATGTTTCTTTACATTTGAGTAATCACATATTTCTTTCTTTAAAGTATCGCACGGCAAAATCTGAAAGGTATTTATGTGTATTTTGAATACATACTTCCTGTAACTACCGTAAAGAGAACAATCTATTTGCTTTTCTTGGCTTTGGCTGAGAAACAAAGTGACAAGCCCCCTTCTTAGCAAAGACACGGATGCTCGCAAGCTAAATCGACCATCGAGAAGAAATGCTGGACTTACGAATGGAATGTCGATTCATTGAAGCGAAAAAAGGAAATGAAATTTTTGGTCTAAGTTAAACTAGAGGTTCCCAACTTTCTCTGTTCACGACGCTCTTATCGTCTCACCAACTCTTTTATAACGTCCCTAAGACAAAAGGAATACCTACGAGTTCCGTTTATTAAAAAGTTAAGTTCAGTTAAGTAAACAAGTGAAAACTCTTATTGTCAGACAGAAGAAAAGAAATCGTCGTTAGGGTTTTAAATAACCGTTTTGAACACTACGATACCACATAATAAGGTACCATTTTATAAGAGTTTTGATACATACAGGAACGTATCAATATGTAAAAATTATAATCAAGTGCAACATATTCTATGTACTTTATACCAATTAATAATACCAATACTTTTGTAACGAATATTACCGGATTATTACACGGTAAATTAGCGTGTTACTCTACTGCGTTAAATACTATTTGCATAATTACGAATACTATAATAACTTTACAGAACATCTATAAACGTAATTGAATTAAAATTACATTCTTTTTGTTACAGTACATGGGTTCGTTTCCTGTGGCGATTCCCGACATTGCCAGCCGTGCTGAATACGTGCGCTCCCAGTTGGAGACTCTCAGAGTGAGTACCATTTCAAACAAAATTCTATTTTCAAAGACAACGCAAGATCGTAGCCTTCCCCGCGGTAAGATTTTTTTTATCGGTTAAAGACTAATGTCCCTACATATATGTAGAATTTCTTCCTATAACGACAATAGACGGTACAGAGAAAGATAAATAATTCTGGTATGTCTCGTCGCATAATAAGAATCAATAAGGTAGCGGGATAATGGTCTGACATGTCCCAGACCCAGTTTAATTCTGTCTATTTTTATAGTTTTGCATACACGATGAATTGCGAATTTTATATTCAAATCAAATCGATAGACTAACGTTACACAACACGCATTAATTTTGTACCGATAGTGACAATAGTAGTTTGAAAGCCCCGCTCAAAGTTCCCAGATTCTATCACGGAGATTGTTAGACAGAGACAGTCAGTGTCTCGTGTTTTCGTACATCTTCCTTTAATAAAAAAACAGACGCCATTTCGAAAGTATCCACAACCTTGAAATCCCCCCAAAAATAAGCCTGGTGAGATTTTTTCTACTGTATATATTTCTAATACGTCGTTGAAATATTTACTTTCCTGGAGAGTTTAATTTCATTTTGAATAATCTTTCTATACGAGCAACGAAGGTATTTAAACGAACCATCTTGTCTCGAGATCTCGAAATCTTTTTGGATAAAGTGCGTGGCTTATCGAAGAATTTAAAGTATCTGTATATTCGGTGTCATCGAAACTTATTCGAAGTAAAGAAATCTTCGATTTGCATTGTAATCGGTCACGATATATTATTCTTATTCGTGGAAGAAATCCTTGGGCGATCGACTCGACGATACTCGATCACACTTTCGTTCAATGTTTCGTCAGATGTGACTGAAAGATCTGTAAGTACTGCTTACTCCGCAGCCTTTTCTAAACGAGCAAATTATTGCGGAACACCTCATGACGCAATTAACGCCGATAGAGCATTCCTTCGACTAATTAGTCTGAACTTGCCGGCTTTATAATCACGTGCCAGGGGAATCGAACAACAGATTTGCGGCTCGAAATAAACTTCGTTCACCGGGCTTATTATTGTAAGCCGCGTTATTACTGTAAACCTAGTAATGACTACCGACCCTGAAGGGATCAGCAGAATTTCGGTACGGAGTTTCCATCTGAGTTGAATATTTGCCTGCAAGCGAGAGCAACTCGTGCCAGAGAGTTGTCGGTCTAATCTTTTACATGTGTGTACGCACGCGTCTGATCGTGCGTGTGTAAAGCGTGTTCTTGCCTGTGAAATGGGAATTATAAAGCTGAATTTTATGAAGGTATTAAAGAACATCTCGTGGCACTTTTCGTCGTGGTGGTATTCCATTAGTGCCTGATGGACAGATTTCCATGAATACACTCTGCGATTCCATCCCCTGTTACCGCCTCGCTCCCTTTCATACCGAAGGAAGGTCGAAGATATCAGCGTGTTTTCACTTTTCGATAAGCTCCATTTGAGGATTGCTTAACGAGATATTACTCCATTGCGTCTCCGTTTTCGTACGATTTTACACACATTTTGGCATCGCGTTCAACACTCGGAATTATCTTGGAAAAGGTGCCGGACACTGGGGTATACAGATGAGTCGTTTCAAAAGTTTTAAGAACGGTGAGAACGAAAGCAGGTGCAGACTCGCGTTGGAAAGTGTGTTGACAACTCTGGAAAAAGTATTTCTCGTTGGTAAATATTGGAGCACATGGCTGGGCCGTATCGATTAGTAGACTGTAATGAATCGTATTTCACGAAAATTAACGCAGCATGATTGAATTGCAAAGTGATACAAAATTATTGCTATTCGTGGGAGGAAAGTAAATTGGTGAGCTGCGAATTGACTATTGAAATTAAATGTTGCTCGTGGAATTAATGGTTTTTAGCGAGAGAAAAAATATTACTGATCGCAGAGAAAGGAATCAGATATTTTGGTAAACCTAGTTACAATGTAAATAAACCATTTATTTATTATTATATCTTGGTTAACTAAAATTAGAAAACTTTCATGATTTTAGTTCGTTTTCGACATCGTATCGAATTTTGAAACGTTAATTATACCCATTGCAGAATGAAAGTATCATGAGAGCTAAATTAAGATTGGCTTTTTCATAATTGGGTGTTACGTATACTGCCAATAATCCTAGAAAAAATAATTGTGCATAAAATCTTTAACAATGTTAAATATCGTTTGATTATTTTGTAATAACCATTTAAATAAAATGCTTTCACAACAAAAAAAGAAACCTTTATTTGACACTTTGGTACTTTCACTCTACAATTGTTGCATCACAAATTATGTAGGCCCGGAGAATCCTCACCCGCAAGACCCAAGTTTATTACTTATAAATTATCGTAACCTGAGATTCTTGAATAGCTGCACACCTCGTGTTCCAAGACTCTGAGCATGAAACATTTTAATAATTATGTCGCAAGCTGATTGCTAGGAACTGTAGAACTGTAATTAGAGGAGAAAGTTGGAAACATTAAACATGTCTCACTCACGAAAATAAAGATTCCAATCGTGCGCAAATACATCTATCGGCACACTAAACGTTTACTTAACGCAAGAACTTGGAGTGGGGTGTGCAAACAGTCGAGCGAGAACATAAATACTCGAAGTATGTATACCATTGGAGACATCTAACACATCGATCGCATCGTAAACAGTATTTTGTTAACGTTTTTATTAGACGCATCAACTTATATTGGCACTTTTACTGCTGCACTGATTGTTACAAATTTTCTACGCGACAACATTGCGTATTGGAACTAATAATTCTAATTATAATATAACATTACGTTCATTGAACGTTCTCAGTTAGTTGTATCGGTCGTAGTAATTTTTAGATCGGTTCGTACTATATTTGGTATAAAATAAAATACTACTCGTTAATCTTATCATTGGATTGCATACACATACAACATTTATAATTGTTATAAATTCAAAAGTGTGTTACTTTGATCACGATCGTTGTTAAAGTTTCACTTGTACGCTACATACCAAGAACATGATCGTTGGCATTATATTTAGGTGGTCGATGTAATTTAGAAAAAATGTTCCATAGTTCTCGAAAACGTCTCCTCAAATTATTTCCATTAGGTAAATTTCGGTGAACTTGAAACCCAATCTCCATCGTGCCAAATGAAATCTAAAATTTCACCAAGGAATTTTATAAGCTATATAAACTACACTCGTCAAACCAGATTTTGTTCTTATGTGCAAGATTTGTTACATGGAATTGACTTTACACTTTTTTGTTACACGAAAATTTTAGATGCTTCGTTAGAAAATTATTAACTGCCTATTTGCAAATGGTGGTGAATTCGAAACTCAAAAGCTTACTCGAAATATTTGTTATCTCAATGTTTGTTCCATATACATATACTTGGTTATATACAAAATACCGAAATTTTATTTTTTATTTTTATTTGAAAATAAATTTACCCGGGTCTAGCAATTGTATACGATACGATGTTCCCGGAAACACATTTATTAAGCAAGCCGTTAAAACTAGGAGAGATTATATTATTTGCGGAAATGTCGTTTATTGATACTTTTCACGGGTGAATGCCCAAAGGAAGTCGTTATCACAGGAAGCCGCTATGTGCTTGCAGAGATATGAAATATATTTGGCTGCATATTCAACGATGAAGGTTATTTGCCGTTAGTCTACGTTTTGCAGCGTTCACGGTTGCCCTCCACGAAGGTCCGACATGTAAAACCGTGCTTAGCGTAAGCGCACTGCCAATGTACACTGCTAGTCAAAAGTTTCAAATCTCCGACTTATTTTTATAAAAATCCAATTGCGTGAAAATTCTTCCACGGATTTGGGGTCGACTTTAGATTTTAATACTCTATTGCGTAATCGATATCAGTGCAGTATATAATCATGAATCATGGAAAACTTTTGTTACGTGCTTTTTCCTGTACGGTGACGTTAAATTATATCAGAATTATTTCTATATTTATTAAGTATTTTGATCGAAAGTAAATGTCTAACATCTTTCGAAATTTGTACAAAATTGAAGAGAAGCAGATTAAACTCGGTTGAACCTCAATGACCTAAATGACCGTTTAACTGTAGAAAGATCTGTTCCTTTTGTAAAAAAATTTGTAGGAAACGAACGAAGTAGGCCAAAGCCGCTTAAAATTGAACTCGTACGACAGTAGTAGAATCCTTTAAACTCACGAAATGAAGTTCACAGGTTGAATCGAAACGTAGGATTTGCAGTTGCCAGGTCGCTACAGAAGAAAGTAGTACGGCCGCAATGTACAGCCGTGAGAGCGAAAAATGGTACTACCTCAATTAACCTCTACAGAGATACTGGCACAAACGTGTTCGTTTAATTTTGAAGTTATTTTAAATATTGTAATATGTAATTAACTGTTAAAATTGCGAATAAAAATTTATATTTAAATTTTTTCGTAATATAACACCACTGAATCGTTAAAAGTTTGGTAGATATAACGGATCAATACTAATTTGAATTTTTGTCCATTTCAGACAATTCGTTCCTAAACAGGTTAAAATGTGGGCATATTTGTTAAAATTAGGATTAGGAAATCTCATCCAAATATAAGACAAGATACAAAAGTATTAACTTGGAACATATTTCTAAATTGCATACATCTTTATAATTAAAAATCATTCAATAACCAAATTTTTCTAGCATAGAGCTTTGTAGGAGAAACTTGACCATAACGATTTTCAATATTTCGAGAAAGGGAAAGTTATACGATGAAAAATAATAAGAAATTAGGTTACTCGATTGTTCGAAGTACGTGAAACTGTCATTAAAATAAAGACTGCCTTCATGAGAAAAATATAGTTGACAAGTAATTGTTTATATTATATTATAAGCAACCCAACACAGTGTAAAATATCGTGTATATTCAAATAGTGATGTCTTTTTAATGAACAAAATTATTTACGTTAATTGAACTTTGTCGTCTTTTTTTCGGAAATATCTCTAGTTTCCACAACTTTTGCAACGGTTCCAAACTTTTGACTGGCAGTGTATATCCATCTCATCACCCTTGTAGCGTTCATATTTTATTTGCCAGGACTAAATGAGGCGAAAATCACACTCGACTGGATACAAGACGCAGCGAGGATTATTCTGAGCTATCAACGAAGCAATGTCCTTTTCTATACATTCTGTGCAAATGCTGCATACGAATGTAACTCGATAGTGCAAAACAGCAGGATAAAAAGGGACTCGAAGACAAAAATTAAACACTCGTACTTTTATATGGTGAATTTAAATGGTAAAATATATCAGAGGCTATGTTGACCTAATGCAGTTTTATCTTACACGTGATGGTAATTTGTAGAATTATTACATACCTTGGTAATTTTTAAAATAAGCAGCTCACATTGTTTGTTGCGCGTAATATAACACAAGTTTTACGAGCATAATTTTTCATCCTCTTACCCCAACAAAGTGTACTTTAAAACAATGAATCACAAGAGTGATGACATTTTTGCCAGTATGTAGTTACGTTACGAGTTTTCGCACGTTTTATACGTAATGCTTTTAGAATTATCAAAAAATATGAAAAATACAAAGTATTTAAAATATTGTTATACGTGTTAATCGTTCATTATGTTTGACTAATGTTCTACATTGAACGTGTCAATAAATCCAATAGGTAGTTGTTCATATTTAGTTATTGATGAAACAATTAACGAGCTGTTTAGAGTTGTTTTCGAAATTTCATAGAAACTCGATGTTTCCCTTGTTCTATAACTCTAACTATGATTTTGTAACTATTATAACCCTTTAATAGGAATAACGATTGCAAATAATAATAAAAAAGAAACAATACAAACGAGGTTATGATGTAATGAGTAAATGATTCTGCATATTTATGACTCGTTAATGCATATTATGGTGAGCATTAGCAGCTTGTTGCATTCCAAAAAGGGAGCACTACCTCTTGTAATGGTTTCCAATAGTGCAACTACGCTGTTCCACAGCTTTATTACACCACTTTGAAAGCCTATAATTTTCGCATCATTTCCTCAATCATTTACTTTTATTGAGTCGTAGATAACTGTCTGCAAATCTACCCGCAGGCAGAAATTTGTCCCTTCGCTTTCTATGGTAGAAACGAATACTTCGATTTCCTTTGCTAGTTCTTTTGATTCAACGAACCTGAAGTATATGGTATTTGTAATATAAGATAGTAGTAAACATAAGGTAGAAGTGGTTCAAGAAAATTCTAAGAAGAATTTTAAAATAAAGACCAGTAATAAAAAAAATTCGACCCTAAAATGGCGTTGAAAACGTCTAGGCATTAAACAACTAATACTGTCATTTGAATTTCCTCTCAAAATCATGAAGGACATGTTCCACCTTTTCCTTCAATCAATTGTCTGCAAGATATTTTATCGCGTTAACTAAATTGGGACACTTTGTATACAATAAAACCAGTAATTTCGTAATATTATGAACATCGATACATATATTATTTACTATTTCTGAATCCTCTTTAATTGAAAAGTCGATCAGCACAGTTCACTTGAGAAATAGCCATTAGATCATTAAAAGGTAGACTGAGAGCGGGTATCAATCGAGCGTTAATATTTCTTCAGTTTACAAGACAATACGATGTTCAAATAAGGAACAAAGGAGACAAAACGAAAAGAAGAGTAAAAGACGGCGAGTATAAACCAGACCGTTGAGTAGTCTGCGTTTCCTACGCTATTATACTGACCGGCTTCATGATGAGGAGCGAGAAATAAATCTCTGCCATGTATTTATAACTTTTCTTTTGCAATTTCTACTTTTTTCCTACATTAGCTTGATCTTTCGACGAAATTACGAATAGGAGATTTTGACGACCGTTCCTGTACGTTTAAATTTTACTCTTTTCCAACGCTGTAAGCTTCTCGTCGTGTGCACGTAAAAAACCTTTTAAATAAATATACCTCCATTACGAGAAATTCGTTTCATATGTGTAACCTAAATAGGGTTACTAGCCGTACTCTTCCTGAGGTGGTAAAACAACATCCTCTTACTTTTCACTTAACGAAGGCAAATGTACATTTTTCTGAAATTACTTAAATAATCACTTACCATTTTACAATTATTCCAGGGGGAAAAATTAGTCGATGTAAGTTCAAAGTCAAACGAAATATTTTATATTTTATCGATGCATTAATATTAATGGTTACTTTAATTTGTGATTTAACCATATGTTTTGTGAAGATACTAATTGAAGATCGTGATTGTACAATTAAAATTTTATATTCATGTCGATACAAACGATCCAAAATGAACCACGTAATTGCCCCAAAGAAATGATCGATAAAATATACATTTCTTCTATAAAAATATAAATAGACTTACCTAACGATGGTCGCTTTTCTAGATTGGTTTTGATTTAAATAAACATATAGCTATTGAAGATTTCAGTAAGTTCGTTTCATTTAGAATAACCTAAAATATCCACTTACGTGCAAGTTCTCTGTTTTTACAATGCAATGTGTCCAAGTTTTTATTATTTTCTCTATCCTCGAATAAATATATTTCAACATTCGGTATCGAGCTAATTCGTATTAAATTAATTTTACATTCTGTAGAAAATATATGCGCCCCGTTTACTGTCTCTTTAAGTTTGCATTATACCGAGAGGTATTAAAGAAGTTTTTGGACGAGACTTTAGTGACCCAAAATGGTGGAACTCTGTGGCGCCTAAAAATTTCATTACGCTGTCTAGAAACTTTATCGTGCTGTTCAAAAATGCCACCGTACTAGTTAGAAAGTCTATAGTGGAACGCGGAGGTTCCAACGTGGAACCCGAAATTTCATCGCGGAGCACGATGTTTTCCACGTATTACCTTCTCCTCCAATTTATGTGCTCCCAATCAAAGAATTCTAGATTAGCCGCTAAAGTCATTAATATCGACGGGAACCTGCTCCTATAAGCTGTTCTTTGACCTCAAAGGGAACTTAAAGAGCTCCGCTTTAAAGGATCACGGGGAAGGTGAACTTGTGGCTTCCACCGCATGTGCAAAACCGAAAGGCAACATGCTCGACAAGAATAAGCTTCGTTGAACTCATGAAACTCGGAAGTCGTTACATCAGTGAATGCCAGGTGCAATTTAACGCGATGCAGTTTGAAGAGATTATAATTAATTAGAGTATAAAGCGATGCGTCAACGAGAGAGGAAGGATAAAAATTAATAGCATGTAAAGTAAATCGCTCAACATTAGTATCTCAAGTAATTTTCTTCACTATCGATGTTACAGACGTCGTGAAAACTTTTCATTTCGTACCACGTGGGATTGTGCATCCTTGAAATTTTGTTCAACGTCGTGACTTTTGGGATTATAATTTTCTAGGAACGAAATGATATCATTTACTTAAACGAAACGTTTGCCGCCGAATACAAAATTGGGTTTGTGTCACTTAGAGCATAATTTGTAGAAGTTGAATCTACTAGATTCTCAAAACGACTACTTAAAGAAATTCGATCGATAGATTCACTCCAAATCGGTTGTAAACATTCTACAGATACTTCCTATATATAAAGATTCATTTCTACTGCATAGAATTTTTGCATCTGTTATAAATATTAAATAAGTGTTGCTTGAAAGGAAGTTCTGATTTACCGCACGTATCTGTAACGAAATTATTAATTAAGCGAACGTTGCTCTAAATAACTTTTGTCAATGTAAAAAATAAATTTGCAAAACAGTGGAGATTATCAAATTTCGGAGTATTTAAGAATCTTTTAAATTTAAATTCAGTTTCTTCAAAAGCAATTTATTTGTTTGCTTTCTTGTTTAAAATACTCTTGGAATTATCGTAAAAAAGAGTTTTACACGAAAAACCATTCACAGTTTGAAAATTACAAGATTGTAACCATTTTTATCAAGTAGTTAGTTTCAAATGTTTCGATCGTGGTGTTCAAGATAGAATAACACGAGATATGTAATTATTGCTTTTGTCAGGCGGTTTAAAGCTGTCGATTTACACGTTACTTGTTACAAGTAGACCGTTATCGGTACGAATTAGCGTTCGCCTTACTGCTTGTCAATTTTCGTCGATTCCCCGCCGGTAGAACGCCATTATACTTGCCGAGGTACAGAACATATGCAAAGGCGAGGCTTGGGCAAGGTCAACGAGTTTCAGCACAAATAAGAAGCGTAATTGACGAGGGTTCCACGGAATGGTGCACGGTCCATGCGCGTACTAAATTGTATGTCTCTGTGGCCGAGTTCGAAATTAATGAAAGGCGTTAAAGGGCCCAATTGTACGGCGCGTGTTTAAAATTCCAATCGTGCCGGATCTGAATTCGCGTGATTACCGAGTTTGCGTTTCACTAAACTTCAGCGCGTTTGTGCAATGTACTGGACTACTGATGTAAATTGATTAGAAACTTTCGTTCGGAAACATAAAACGGGAACAGAGATTTATTTTGTATTTAATAGATAAATTTGCAGAATCTTTAAAGAAACGTTAAGTAATTATTCGGTATGTTACAATGGAACGTGGTATACGTATAAGGTATTTTTGTGGCGTACTTTATTTTTAACGAGGAATAATTTCAAACTCGTTTGAGTTTAGAACAGACTTGTTCGTATTCACTTCATTAACAAAGGAAAATCGTAATCTGGGTAAACGTTTCAAATAAAATCTATGGAGAACATTAAAATTTACATTTCGATGAATATTTTTATGTTTTATTAATTTTCAAGCCGTATTAAAGTTTCGATTCTAGTCAATTCTATTTGAATGTCATATCTATCTAATGTTATACCTAATATCGTAAAATAAATATTAACTGAATCAATAGGTTCTAGACAAACTTTAATACCGAAGGTCAAGGCTGCCAATCTTTATTTTTATCTTCTTAGATTGTGGTTTACAATCCATCACACCTTCCATCTGACAATTTGTGCGAGGAGTAAAGATTCTTTTTTTCCAGAGCAGTTTTCGCATATCGTTCAACTAATACTATCTTCTTTTCTTGGTTGTATTATAGTGATTTATACGACGTGGTGCATATAGATTAGTCGCGTGCATGTTAAATGTATAAAAACGTAGCTCCATTAATAATGTATCAAACAGTCGCTCTATTAATAATGATAAATAGACTGTTACGCGATTGGAGGCATCTTGCACTTCTACACAGAGCTGCTGCAGTCTTTCTTCTACTCTAGCTTTTAGATACCACCTGGTATTTCAGCCGCGCGACAACTACGGTACGTGTGTGAGGAGATTGCGCCTGGAGTTCAGGTGCGTTTTATTCGTTTAGGTGCGTACCACAGGAGATACCATGAGGCAGGTATGTCCACAGATGTAGCTCTACGTGACTTGTCCTTCTTCCATGAAATCAAGAAAATCGTAAAGAAACTCACAAAATGAAAGACAATAAACTTATTTTCACAGAAAACGTATGTAATTCGACGTTTAGCGTAGCATTATACATTTCGTGATATATATCATGATAATGAAACAAAATGGAAAAAGATGCCTAATCTGCGAAGGTTAATTTGGACATATCTATCAGATGGTTTCCGAACGAATAGAATTTGGCATAACTCTGGATGTAGTCTCTTGGCGTACATACTCCTGAAATGAAACGAGTTAGGGTCATGTGTGACCTTGGTACAAAAAACAGACAATTATAGTGTTTACGCATGTAAAAATTTTGACTGCTTATTTGTGTATTATGTATCTCGTTAACAAAGTCTCATATTGAAAGCTGGAAAACGATTTGTTTATATTGAAGCAAAAAATTGATCTAGAAATAGATACCATATTTTTATTAACACCCTGTATACGTATACTGTACGGAGTTGAAAAGTTGATCTCTGGTAGAAATTATAAATCATATTGGGTCAAACGTTTTGGTAAATCTTCAAAGACCTGTGACTAAGCAGAAATTACTCGACACTATCTACATTCGCATTGCACGTGGTACTATGATACATTGCCCTTAACCCAGGAATCACCTTTCCAGCTTCCAGCTATATATTCATGGGCCATCGAATAGGTCCCGGTGTATAAAGCAAGTTCTGCTAGATCTGCTCACCGATAAATTCACTAACAGGCCCAGGATAAAACCTTTCCATTTCCATCTTCGTTTCACCTTTCTCTCTTCCAGCGGTATATTATATTATGAATTAATATGACAAAGTAGCGTTGAAATCTAGTTACGCTTACAGAGTAACACTGTGGAATTGTTTGCAGATTCGTTTACTGTAAATATGTGCTATGTAAACGTTGTTTTCGTGATTGTCTCCATGTAAAGGTGTTAGTTAAGAATTCGGAATGAGTTATTGATTTGGACGTAATGAGTAAATAAAAGAGCATTTTTATTGGTGAAGAACACTTTTATCCAGAATTCTAGCATAGACATTCGAAAGCGCAATCGCGCTTCCAATGAATTGTACAATTTGTTTCGGTTTCGAAACTTCATATAAAAGAGTTTATAAAAATGAAAAGGGATTTAAAGCTACAGTTTATTGTCGTTTTCAAAACCTGAACGAAACAAATGTATTTTTGTAAACATTTTTATACAAAATTCCGAAACGCGTTACGTAGTTTCTCAAAGGCATGAGTGTTCTCTGCCATGTCACAAACATAAATACTTTTCAAAACAATTTCTTTTAATTTTTCATCTCTTCTTCACGAATAAATTGTACTCGATGGACACGATTTCGATTTCGGTTTCGGTTGGTCACTGTGGCTCTTCTTCCCTCTTCGGGGATGAGCGATTGCTGTTTCTGAGAATTTGCATGATGGAAAATTCCAGGAAGTGACCGTGACTGTCTCCTTTATGCCGCCCGAGGGTGGTAGTTTATAACGTTTTCTGCTTCGAAACTCAAGGTAATGTGCCTTGTATGTGTGTTCATGTCAAAAACTGTACAGTTTCGAAACTTCTACTGGTCTTGCTACGAAGTAAACACTTCTTCCATTGCGTTCCAGTGTATACATATAGGTACAACACGCGGCGCAGAACACGCTTGAGATGCCACTTCAGTCCGCGCTGCCTTTGAAAAACGACCCTTTTTAAGTGCTTCAAATGTGTTCTGCGCCGCGCATTGCACATGTAGGCACGCAGTCTTACGTTGACATAACTTTCTCCAAACGTTGAATCAATTTTTCTCGTCGTTTTCCCAGCATTACTATCCAATTTGAATTCATAAAGCAAATTTACTGAGGCATCAATCTAAATAAGCAGGATAAGTGTTTTAGCCACCGTTGGTCAGTAAATCAATTACAGAGTTTTTTGCAGCAATAAGGTTTAAATAAATCGTGCTTAAATATATTACGATTTACGTTTTGATCCACACGAGGCCCCTCTTCAGAATTTCAATTTTATTGAATATACTAGAAAAGATAAATTTTACAAATGATGATATTAAGAAACTATTAAAAAATGGCCCGTATATGCATAATAATTTAGAGACATTCTCTGATGTTTTGAGGTCAGTCTAAAAGGTAAATTGAAAAACATTCCTTTTCTTTCAATTTTGTGCGCAACGAGTCTAGCTTCTGTTGCAATTTTCATTAGTCAAACTAATTACTTTCTAAACGAAACATTCAGTTTTGAATTTTAGCCCAATAATCCCATTTCTGGTGGAGTGTACTCTTACTTCTATATTCAAACAATAGAGTAATCTTGATACTGAAAAAAATAATTGTTCGCAAATAAAGGTTCAGAGTGGTCCAAACTGATCGTTAGATTGTAATATGATGTTGAGAGACAAACTTGAGGTAACATAACAAACGTAGGATTTGCTGAACGTTCGGGTTTATCCGGCGAGATGTTGATATTTAGTCGTTACAATTATGAAATGGTATGTACAGCTGTATAACTTGAGCAAATTTAGAGATGCGTCCTCTCGTATTTTATTTACTCTACTGTACGCTCCTGTTCTCTGTTTGATTGGAGGTACTCGACTACACAAGCAAGGCAGCAATTGTGGCTGTAGAAAATTCGATCAATTGTAATAATTAAAACAGAGTTTAAATACTCGAACCACTTGAATTCGAATAACAAATTGAAATTTTGTCCGTACGAATAGGAGGAGTATATTGAGATTAAGTTTAGAAATAACATTTCAGTTAGACCCCACTTGTTCGTACATTTTATTTTCTTTGATCTCGCCTCTTCTGGTAAATGAATGTTGACTTTACACGTATAGTATCACAGTTTGTTCAACAGAGACGTTAGACAAAAATAAATAAATTTTTAATAGTGCACGTTAAGAGTGTAATAAATGGTAACAGAAAAGTATCAGATATTTTAAGAATTGAGAAAAAGAACATCAATGAAGATAATACATAAATTGTAAGGAGAGAAAACTTCCAGTGACAAAGTATAATGAAAGGGATTGAACTTCGATTGGAATAATTCCGCTCGAACTTTAATTGAAGCTTACACTTGTTACGAATGTTAAATCGGCAACTGTTCAAATTCAAATTTAATTTCGTTGGAGAATATCAGTTCGACCTATATCCATCTTTAAACTTTAGTATTGGATCTGCAAGATGTTGATAAAACCTTCAAGAAAGCATAAAGTTTTAGCACTTGAAGGAGATTAATCGCTACAAAAAGGGGATCAAAGTTAATAATATACTAACATCAGTAACCTCTAATATATTTTTATTGTATAATTCACTTTCTGTGTTGAAATTAGTAGTTCTTTAGTCTGTATTCATTTTACAGAAAAAATCAAGTTTTTACTTTTAGAAAGAAGTCAATATCACTATCGGTCTTACCAGATAATAAATATAAATACTTTTCTAAAGAAAGAAAATGAAATATAACAGTGTTTATTCACAGTAAATTTGAAAATATTTTTTATTGTAGGAATATATGGTTTCGTTTAAAACAACAATTAGTTCCTGCGAGAAAAGTAATTTCTAAATGCCTGTCGAGGTTACCCATTCTTGATTAAACATTTTTTAACTCGTATTTATAAGTTTCGATTTACAATCACGTACATTATCGTGTAAGGTGTAATTTTTAATTTTTCGCGAGAAACTCATCATATGATTGAATAACATTCAGTGAATAGGATTTCAAGGACTTTCATATTCACTGCAAAGGAGGATTAAAATCTCAAACTCTATGCGGCTGAATTGTATTACAGAATTATGCGCAAAAGAATTACTCGTGGATTGGACGTTTCATCGTCAGTGACATAAGGTGGACGACAACAATATTCGATAATTGACATAGGTGCGGTAGATGTGCTTCGTAACAGCAGTGAATACAAGCTGTAAATTTCAAGCTAAATGGAGGCGTGGCGACGTATAAAACCTCCCCGTCAGATTGGAGCACAGATTATAAATCATCTAATTACCATAACCATGTTGTGAAGTCATGATGACAAATAACAAACATCATATTCCCTATTCCGCCTTTCTTTGTGAACAATAGTGTAAATATAATACGTGAACATAATTCAAAATATGTCAATTTTAAGAGCACGTTTAAAAATAATATAGTGGGAACATTGTTTGAAATTTGAAACATAATCCCACCGATTAGAATGATCAATAATTTGCTCCCAAACTAAAATTAAGAATTTTGCTTTTGTAAGTGTTGGAAATTATTTGGAACTCCTAGAAGCTGATGTTACATCTCAGATTGCTGATGAAATCTTCAATAAGCTAACTCAACAAAACCGATTTAGACGCGATTAGATGTCCATAACAAATTTCCATATATGCTCCGCGCCACATGAATTCGTGCCTTAGTCTCATGCACCAAAATTGTTGACAATTATGCAACGTATATAGGTGCCCAGAATTATTACGTTAAAAACATGCAATCTATGTAGACTTTTTTACGAGAACTGAGTCACTGAACGTCCTATACTTTAACTAATTCATTTAGCAAATACTGTGCTTTCGTTTATTTTTTTTATCGATTTGTAGTAGTATCGTAAAATTGTAAAGAAAGTGTAAAATTGTAGATAAAAGGCGTAACTTCTATTTAATAGTAGATAAATTGCGACTGTGAACAATATATTATATCATTTAACTAAGTTTGGGTTCAATGAGAGAAATAATATTTGTTACTTGAACCGTGTTACTAACAACTTTCTCTTGCATTCTACGTACCTCATTTTTTTCCGTATCCCGACTGTTACCCTCTAATTTCTTCTCTGTCTTCGTAATATTTCGATTTCGTCCTTTGTTCCTTTTGTTCCGCAGAATGTCCAGGGGTGGGTTAGTATTTTGCAGAAGATAATAAAGCGTATTCTGCCCTTTTCCATTCTCCGATTTCCTCCCTATTTCCTACAAAAACGGTACGCAGTTCCTGCCTAAAAACCTTTCGTTGTGGATCCATGCAGAAACGTACGCGTCATTTCTGGGTACACTCTAATTATTCACGCACAACGAATCAAATACGGCGAAACAAAGGAGAGCTAAACATTTCCATCAACTTTCCAAACTAACAACCGTTCAAAATAACAGCACACTGTGAACAATGAACGATCTAAAACATTCTTCACGATAATGTCGCAACTGTTACCGACTGTTTCGTTTATGTTGTTTATTTATGTAAATCATAAATAATTTTAGGCATAGGAGCAACTTTTCCAAGATCTTTTGAAAAATACATACAGTTGATTTAAAAATTTAAATTCAATATTATTTTCCGGTGGAAATTTGGCTACGTTGACGCTAGTGTACCAACGATCGTTGATGTTCAAATTGTCATCTTCGAACCGTCTCATAATGGGACGAGAAACCATTCTAGCGACGAATAATTCAAAACATTCAAACTAATGCATATACACTTCTTATATTCTCCATTTTTTACTAACTAATGTACAAACTTACATATAAAGTTTCACTTTCTCTGTAATAACTTCAAAAATGTTGTAACTTTATCGCTTCCAGTGTTGCGGTATAACGTGTTTTCTCTCCTTTGTATACTTTTGCATTTTCAGGTTCATTAATGCGGGAAACTTTTCATGCAATGTTTGCGCAAAAGTATTTTATTACTGTAGACATTTACGGTTAATAAAACGCGAAGAAAGAATTCGCGCACGATAATTTAGTCGTTTCTGAATCGTCAGCCCCGACTCTCCGCTCATCTTCCTCTAGCTACCCCAATCCCAAGCATTAATCTGTCTGCGCTCCTCTTCCTTTCCATCGGTTACCCTTCCCGTCCTCCTCCGAGTAGATCGAAGCAGTCGAGGTCCGATTCAAATAAACGAAACTCGATTATTATCGGTCGTTTCCGCGGATATTACGAGTATCAATATTTGTACGGACGAAATAAAATTGTGTTTGCTAAATATTAAATGATGCCTGAATGATAGAAACGTGAAACGGGGGGAAGGGGCGGTCAGAGGTCGGCGAGCGTCAGGGATAAATTTGACGAGTCGACTTGAAATACGAAGACCGCAATTGGAATATCGTGATATTTACCCAATGCGCGAGATTGCGCATATTTGTTTACCGTGCTTGTTGTTATTTCCTTTTTGTATGAACCCTCCGCGTTCATATTAATGGTGCAACGGATCGTGGATATTTATCATTGTTGCATTTTACATTGTGCACGGAATATTGATCGAGAGAAGTAGAACATAATATAATAAAAAAGTATCAGTACGAAAGGTTCGATGAAAATGGCAATTAAATACAGAAGAATACATGTATTTATACAATGGTCGGGGTGATAAATTGGTCGATATCGAACTTGCTTTAGTTTAGATACAATTCACTGTTAATACAAAAACACGAAAGGTTTGTGGTATTTATTCAACGATAAAATAATAATATTGCAATTGGTAAATATAAAATATCAATATTAATATTTTGTATTGCTTCCGTGGCTTTCTTGTTCTAAGAATTTCCACTTTCCGTGCATGGAAAATAGTAAGTTTTTAATCATTTTCATAAAAATTTCATAAAATCACAATTTGTAGGTGGTTTCTCGTGATTCGATTTTATCACGTAATATCGATTTCAATTCCCTCGTGGAAATATTTATATGCTGAAATATTAACACAGTGGTTTACGTTCAATTTTGTTGACTTAATATTTTGATATTTTTGTTTCTTTCTTTCTCGCATGAAACTGAATATTGATATCCATAGAAAGTTTAATACGTACGGGACCGATTAATAACGCGTCATTTTGATAATTCGCATAAAAAATTGGATTAAATTTTATGTGCTCCACGTTGTCTGATACACTCTTGCGTTATAGGGTGGCAATAATATCGTTTGGAATATTTTACCGTTCGATCATTAAATACGCAATATGTTGGCCACGAAACTTGCAATCGGTACAAAATGTAAATTCCAGACGGAGACGTAGACGTTTTAATTTGGATCTATACTCTGGAATTCGAATTAAATTAAGGACGTTTAGCAGGAACGTGAGAAAAAATGACGGTGTAAATTAACGGGAATTCATTCGTCGAGTCGAGAACAATCCTACGAACAATTTCGTCGGTCCCCTTTAACCCGGACAAATTTCGAGCATCGCGGGTAGGTTGTCAAAGCCACCTGCTGTAATTGCCAATTACATTGGCCGCTTTCACGAGGTGTCAAACGACTCGTTTTCAATTTTTTGCGAAATATCTAATTGCTGGCCACTTTGTGGGAACCATCTATAATCGTTTGAGCTTAGGAACATCACATTAAACGGTGTTTTAGATAATTTAATAACACGAGTCTCCTCAAGGACACTGACACATTGTACGTATCAATTTAGTTTCTTAATCACTTTTTAATGTAGCCAAGTAGCCACTAAAAATGGCTAATAAATATTCGTAATCAAATTTTTCAATTATATGACACGTTAGTATTGGTACAAGATTGGTAGATGTAGATATCATCGATACAATATTTTATTCATTTCAAATAAAATAATTTATAACAAAAGAGGATTATTCTAGAACCTTCGTAAAATATAACATCAAAGTCCACATAAAATAAAATATTTGATATAATTCAAATTAGACTCGATTCCAGAACACGAGACAAATTAAAACTAAAATACAAACTAAAATGCTTAAAAATTGAATCACATATACACGTGTTAACTGTTGTTATAAATGTGTTTCTATCGTAAACATTATTTCCTTCTTGAATACGTGCAAAGATACAGGTATTCGATTTTGTGTTCGTATCGATTCTCTTACGTGACCGAAGGAATGTTTTACGTCGTGAATTAATTGAACGTGGTCGCGTTGTGTCGTGCGAAATTGGCTCCGCGAAGAATCTGATGCTGTAGGTATTCAGAATTCAAAATCAAATCGATGGTCTACCACTATGGAGGAATGCAATTCGATCGAGAGAAAAATTCAATAAACACATTCCACGATGCCACGGCGTATTAGCATAAAACGACTTTCTTCTTTCAGCCTTTTGTCTGTCGTGAATTCGTAGATTCTTGTTTGGTTGTATTATGAAAAAAGTTTATTTACATCTGATATCCTTTGACGTCAGAATATTTTTAAAATATTTCAACTTTAGACAATTTTGTATATATTAATGCAGAGTTATTTTTTCCCATAATTGTATTCGCATGCAAATTACGAGTTTACTAAATAAAGACTTATACATACATATAGTCAATTTAAATGTAAATATAAATATATGTGTACATTATTATTTACATTATAGCTCTAGTTGATATTTAAGTGTTTCCATTTCAAATGGTCCACCCTATGTATGTATAATACAAATATATGCTTCTATAAAATATACTTTTCGAATTTTCACGTAGAATCAATCTATAATCTTGAAATTATGGCAAGAGTCGGAAACTTCTCATTTAAAAAAATATTTCCTGCCAATCTGCGGAGTTTATTTGAATTTTGAAAAATTCATAAATGATTAATTATCTTGTTTATCGAATGTTTCTTCTTGATTCTGTGAATACTAAATTGCTGGAAATTGTAGGACGCGGTTTGGAAAGACATAAAATTCCCTCTTAATTCGTGTATAATTGTACGTGTATAAACGTAATAATAGATGCACCTATAGATGACTTGATGACTTTTTAACGTGACCAATAAGGAACTGATTCAACTATGACATGTTCATGTTACAATCCTATAGCTGGGTTGAAGAAAGAATCGATTTGGAAGAACTCCCACCACTCATCTCGAAAGGGGGAATACTTCCCCAGATACTGTCAGATGAGGTCTAGTGATGAATTCAAACATACTGCGAGTAGTATCGAATCGTGATCAAACGAAATTCATTTTTGTAAAATAATAGTTTATATTAATTGCTTGCATTCACTAGTTCAATAGCTTTCCAAATATTGCAGACAAAAGCACCCTTAATAATTGGTAATTGTAAAAAGAATTTCGAAAAAGGTCAAATTAATCACATTGGCATCTCTGGTGTTAAGCAAAACATATTACTGTTACTCGTACTAAATTAGCTAAAATGTGGGTTTCTAGTGTACAATATTTTATTACTTTACCTTACACTTAACTTTCCTGCTAAGAAATTTACAATGTTATGTAGCTTACATTTTAGATCGAGCTATTCTATGAATACGTTCAAAGTTTTATTGAAATAGTTCGTATGTAAAAAAGAGAAGGATAGTTTGTGTAAAACATAGTTTTTTCAGTTTCTTATCAGAAATAAAAGAATAGTCGGCCTTTTAAATATTTCTCATAATGTTACTCCACTGCGAAAGGTTTCTAAACGCTTAACATTAATCTCGATATGTTTGAGGTAGTAGAAATAAGGCATAAAGTGGAAGCTGTTGTTCGTTAAATTTCACCCACTAATCAAATTGATTGTCTTCTAGCATGCCGGTAATTCATTTGATCCGTGAATGAACCACTCGAATAAATTAATCAAGAAAATTTCCTGAGTTGCTACATATATACTTTACGCCTTCGAGCAATATACCAGAGTAGACATTTGTTATATGTATTGTCCATAACCACAGAAAGTGCTGATTCCATTCCACAGATTAAGACAAATTAGGCAATTTGTTCACTGGAAGGGATTCTTTCTAGATCCAGTTATAGATGTGTGCCGAGATTAATGAATTCCTACGCATGCCGTAACAAGTGAAGCTTCGTTAATTATCAGTACGTGACCCTTACTCAATTATGCATTCTTTTCGATAAATGTCGATTGAAAGATTCGAAATGTGAACTTAAATAATAATCAATACGGCTCCTGTTTATAAAATTGTCCTCTTTAACACCCATGGATGCAGATCCTTGTAATTAGAAGAATTTTCAACCGCCGCATTCCAAATAACATGTTAAATTTCAAAGCCGCACCGTGATCTTGTGACGCGGGAGCAGTCAAATCCTACTCCCTAAACGCCGTCCGCATGCAGGCTAATCACCAGAGTGGCAAGTCGACGTGCATCTCTGATGAGATTCTCCTCTTTGGATCAGGACGTGGGACAACCTGTCGCGCAGGAAACTTCCGGGGGAGGTTTATGCCTCCTTTGTGCAAGACGTGGTGCAATTACTCGCAATTGCTGGAGCTGTCATTTTCCAGTTCCCTCCCTTGGCTCTTCCCGCTCATTTATTTCTCTCCGTCGGATTTTACTTTATTCTTCGCTCTCTGTTTCTCGGTAGTTCTCTGAAAAGATCTTTTGTAGGCGTTTTTATTGCCGTAAACCTGCGTATACTTCACTCTATGTCTTTCTTTCTGCTTGGTGTCGAATTCATCCAGTTCCTCCCTTCTCTCCTGTGTCTTCGAAGTCCATCGGGGGAGCACCCCCGTGGATTAGAAGTCCAATCCTTGAACGCGATCCTTTTAACGGCATTACGCGTTTACCGCGCAGTAACCTCTTTACTGCGCTGTATTCGAGCCAACGTGGTCGTGATTTAATACAACTTGCTCGGTTTATAACTTCCTAAACGCATACGCGAGCTTCTAGGAAGACAACTTCCTGATCGACCGTACGTTGAATTATCCGTATGAAAGTTTGCCTTCTTGCATTGTCACGAGGATGCTAGACGTCGCTTGCGGTGCACCGCTGATACCAACTCGCTCAGCGATGCATCGATGTTACCTCGGAAAAGTTTCCTGCTACAAAGTTTTCTTATTACAAATTTCTTTGTCCCAAGTGCTCGGTGTGTCCGCCTTATACGGAAGGTAATCACCCATTTGCACTTTAAATTTGTCCTACTCTTTTAATCTTTGTGGAACTACTTTTACTTTAGTCGTCAATAGGCCAACAGTTTATCATTTACGTTTGCATACTGAGTGTTCAGAATCAATTTTATCTCTAGAGATAGTGAAAATAGATTAAACGTAGGTTAACACGTACAGAGTAAAGGTAAATGATTTTCTCAATTTTTAATATACGAACAAGCATTTTAGGTTTCATTAAGGAAGGTATTGCATTTAGGTGTTTCTTTCCAGTAGATTGTCTTGTATATTGGAATTTCAACGAATATCTATTTATACTTAGTTACAGTTTATATTTTATTCCAAAAATATGTAAAAACTTTGTTTGCAAAATGTCATTTTACTTTACAGTATTTTATGTTACATAGTATTGCATTGTACTGTTAACTAGAAAATTGTATATTAGTAAATATATTTTATGTTACCTTGCGTATTACGTAATATAATATAGTTAGTTGTTTTGAAAATTAAATTAATGAAACTTGTATGAACGAATGGTATTCTTGCAAACGATGGTTGCTCCAGTTGAGGAAACACAAACAACAGTTTTACGAATTAAAATTTTACGAATAATCGATTCTGTTTTATTCTTCCTCTCAGATAACGCAGTTGTTCGTTTTATATCCGTAATTCTCGGTTCCTGACTCGTTTCAAATTTTGACAGAAGCCCGTGTCAGCTTATCGGCCCCTATACTACGATCGACGAACTCGTCGTGGAATCGTGAAGTCAATTTGCCCCGAATCACCTTTTCTGTTCCACTTCCGGTTGTCCCAGGGTTCCCTTCTTCCACCGCCGCTACACCAAGCCCCGTGTGGAAATATTAGAATTGATCCAAACCCGATTTAACTCCGCAAATGCGGAGAATGGAATTCTAATCTGGTCGCAAGCATCCCACCGGAAACGGTGAAAATAAAAATCGACGGACCGTTTGACCAGCTCACCGGATTCGAATCTCCATTGTCCGTGAAACCATTGAGGAACTGTGGAAAGTCAGGGAACCCGACTCTATCCACTCATCTAGACACCGGTGCAGTTTCGTAGTCGGGTTTCCTACTGCCAGACAGTCGTCGTCATACTCGTCGTCGTTGTCGTTGACGACGTCGTCTACACCCGGTAATGTAGGTCAAGCGTGGCTTGTAGCGAGCTAGCTGTTCTCATTAAACACCTCCAGGCTGTGTTCAATGGGTGCAGAGATTGCCATCTTTTGCACACCCACTGTCGAGTCTAGTCGTCCACTTCCAATTTTCTCTACCTTCAGGAGTTCTCCATGTACCCTCTCCGCTGTTTTCCAGTATCTTCATTACTACGTACCGCGTAGTTCCACACTGTTTCGTTGCCTCCCACATGTCTCCACGCTACTTCCATCGCTTCCACATTACCATCATCATAGTTTTGCTTGTATGCTATTGTTCACCTTGGCTGTACGTGTGAGCCTCTACACGTTTTTTTGGCGCTTCTCGGTGCATTCACCTTTGCGACATCATCTTAAAGGGAGTCGAAGATTCATCGAACCTAACAATGAATTCGTTCCTTTTAATGCACTTGTCAGAAATTACGTCAGAATGCACATGTGAGACGTCAGAAATTATAACATTCTGATAGATACTTATCTATGTGTGTTCGTATAATTGGGCTGGTACAAGATGTCGGTTCGCACAATTACCATTTTTAGCAGTGAAATAATATCAACGTTCGGTATCGACATTCCATAAATACAATGTAAAATTTTTGAAAACTCGAAAGGACCTTTGGCTGCACTTTGGTGAACGATAGAAATTACATAAAATCATGTCTGCAAGATTTTGTAGTCACTTGCGCGTGCACGTATCAATCGATCAATTCTTAGTGTACTCAAAATGTATTCATCTTAATTTCATGGTAGAATCGTTAGTTATTTTATAAAAATACTAATCAATTACGATTCCCGCTCTGGTTAACGGTTGTTCGAGTTGCGTTCAATTACCAGATAGGGTGATTAGGTTTTCATTTATTTTTTCTTCGCTTTCACACTTTATCCATAAGTTTGTGCACGTCCGTATGCAAAAAATCTCATACAATCTCACGTGTTCTCGGCCATCACCGTTCACGACAGAGCGTTTCCCCATGTTTCCACGGCACTTGGGGGGTAACCATGCATCGACACATATCCACGCGATCTTGCACGTTTCGAACGACTCGTACCTACGCCGTCGCACACCTGCACACGCGTCCCCAAACGCAGTCGCATCTACGCGATCTCTGGGCACGGTTTAAGACGGCAGTCTGCTGGTGCCCTGGCATTCCCGTGGGTCGTTGAACTTCGTGATCATGTTGGAAGCCTGTGTGAGAATATCTCCTCTCTTTCGTCTTCCTTTCTTGAACGTGCAAGTCCTCGTTGTGTGAATTTGTACACACGCGACCATAAGAAGATCGAATACGCGCGTTGAAGGACCAGCGTGTCTGTGTAGAAGAAAATTCAGATGTTTTAGCGCTTAGGACTGCACCGTAAAAGGTTCTGCAAGATTCCAGGATAATATGGTGCCTTATGAGTATTTCACGACCGTGACTGAATTAAGGGAGCGTTCTAGACCAAGCGGTCCTTTTCGAGGTTTACGAATCAAACGAAGAAAAACTACCGAACACAAACCACCGAGGTTCTGTATAGATATTTATTTGTGTTTCATATAATTATAAAAAAAATGTTAAAGAGATTATACTTAATATTCTACAAGATAAGGATCACATAACGCGCATCGTGTTTTGAAATTTTTTCTCGCTCGGTGCATTTGATTGTGATCTTTGTAATTATCCGAATTCACTGATTTAAGTTTCTTTTTTTATATTTATATGAAAATAGATATTGTCTAAAACCAAAATAAGTAAAATAGGACAATTTTTAATACGATGGTTGCCTTTGAAAATATATATTTCGATTTTCACCTTTTCAGCAATCATCAATTTTAAGGACATATAATAATCCAAAATTCGATTTTTGGGATCATTTAGACTAGAATGACCTTGTGAGAAGTTATTTTCTCTGATAACCTCCATTTGCTCGTTAAGATCCTCTGACCTGGCCCTTTGATAACATGCTCTATTAACTGATCGTTTAGATCAGCAATTAACGCTTGAGCTGAATCGATTACTAGTCTAGAAGTTTAAACCGATTTGTCCAATGAAATTGATCAATTTACCACGTTCGATCGATTTCCGTTGTTCAGGTTAATTCCACGGTAAGATATTCGAACCACTGTTATCATTTGTTTGCGTGCAGCGTAATATCGTTTACTGTATCTCTGATCGTGGAAGCAGATACTTCATTGTTACACGCGAACGTTTATTGCAACGTTAATTCGAGGTCTGTTGGTATCATACGTCTCGTGTTAGTGCAGAATATAACAAAGATAAACACAATACAGATAAACACTAATTTTTAACACACGGATTTGTTTGCTGCATCAAATTGGATTTATCTGTAAATATCATAATATTCCTATTCTGCTTTGCACTCAATACAGTTTCATGTCCATGTTTAAAATTAATGCAACTCTAAAGCTGTTAGCTACGGAAAAATACGGAACAAACAAAACTCAAATATTGATATATCAAGTGAAATATAAAAATAGTGCAGAAACATATCGGTTTTAAATTTAAATCCTTTTAAAAATTGTATAAAAATTGATACAGTCATGTTACTGACAACTGTTCGAAAGTGTTATGTTCAACCGCTTCTACGTTAAACAGCATTGATTCTCGTGCAACGATATATGAGTTTTTCCCTGCACTTCAGAATGCATTTGCTTATGTATGGGTGTAAACTGATGGGTGATCGTGATCCGTAGAGGGTGAAAGCCTCATCGTTGTTCCTTTTTTTTCTGTTCCAACTGGAAGGAAGCGTTTAAAATGACTCTGGATGGTTGCTGACTTCACTGTTCACAAGCGTGTAACGATCTCTGTAATGATCGGTCGCGTTGATGCATTTAGTTCTCGAAAATCAATCTCGGTTTGATACAAAAATGGTAGTGGATCTTCTTTCTACGGTTGAAATTGTTTTTCTGCATCGAGAAAGTCATTTTTTAACACACTGATAAATAAATAACATAAATAAACTTGAAAAACGAATCGCGTAGGCGGAAGAAAGAAGTAGAATAATGGAAACTTCGAAAAATACTTTAAACGTATGAAGAAAATGTAGATCACTGACGATTCAATATTCAAACAACCCAATGAATGTTCCCTAAAACATAAAGCATAAACTGTTTTAGGTGTAATTCCTTTTCTGGGATTTTTCACTGTTTCGATAACAGCAGTGCATCTCCAAAACCCGCGTAGCAATATATAACGAATATACATCTTGTCGATGCGCATTTGAAACGACTTTTTCCAATAAAAGATGCAGCTGGAACGCTAAAAAATATACGACTTATTACAAGAAGTAAAATACGAACCGAGAGTATATGAACAAAAGAATAAATAAAGGAGTTACACAACAGAACAATGTAACGCACAAATCTCCCGTTCAAGCTACCCGCTACCCTCCTGCGTGCTGAAATGTTTATCATTTCTACGTAGAAATTTCACAAGTCGCTAGAAAAAACAATCCTTTCTATTCATCGTTCGAAAAACTGCAACTTTATGCGATCTATGTGGCCTCGCAGTGGGGCAGGTTATTCGAATAATCGCTCGAATCCTTCGCTGACGAAATTCAAACGGAACTGCAGCATTCTGAAACATATTCCTCGCGATTTCTCGTCATACGCGTCACAGGAATATGACGCCGATCGAAGGGTAATACGAAACGGCTTATCTGTCGCTCTTTTTATTACCCTCTCGGGCTCACTTTCACGAGAAGATCCCGACAGGCGGACTGCCTACAGAATCTTCGCGACTAGATCTCGTACATTTTTTTTTTTCTCTCGTGTCGTTGTTATTTCACCGCCTCTTCGCTGCCACAGTTTACGGGATGCAACGTCTCCCGTCTAGCTTCTTAATCCGGATTAACGTGAAAAGCGGCTAACAGTATGAAACGTTTTTACATAAAACGAGGCTTCGGTTATTCCGGCCTGACGAGTACAAGCTCTGTAACGTCACCGTTTACTCGGCGATTTGCAATCGCGTGTATCGCGACGAAAACCTTCTCTGTATTTTTACCTTCCCTTTGAAACTGCGATACGAAAATTAATACATCGAACCGTTCAAATTGAACTTGAGTTGTCTCATCAGAATCGTGCTTACGAATTAACGATAATCTAGGACAGGAGTAGACAAACTGTAGCCAGTGGACTAGATTTAGCCTAATCTAAACGACTATTACCGTACCGACCTGCGAGCTAATTATGGTTTTTAAATGAATTTCGTGCCAGTATCCCGAAATTGCTATTTCAGTATTCATACAATGCTGTTAACGTGACGCAATTATGACCACTCGTTTGCGTATTATCATGAATGTAATCTTATGGATTAATTCCGGTATTTGACATTGTCCAGTTGTGCAAATGGATATTTTTAAAGACGAAATATATGAAATTTTGTTACAGACAAACCTTATTCAAGTATTTATTACAAGGATTCATAAAGAATGACTTGATTAATATTTGCAATGATAAATTGAATTTTCATGGTAATAATACTGTCAGTATTTCGAACAATAGTGAAGTAAGTTTCTTCAAAAATTCTGACCGTCAAATCCGAATCGCTCAAATATACATAAAAATATCAAAAAGTAGTTCCATTCTTAATTTTCAATCAATTTTAACGAAAGGGAACAGTACTTTTGGTTTTCAACGCCAATTAAGCGCAATTTATTCCACTAATTATGCCTCATAAAAGAATTACACTCTTCTCGCCAATTTCTCAAAAATTTATGCCGCGTTAAAATCTCACCGGTGTATTTGTAGGGTTGAAAAATTCGTAAACGTGGATCTCGAGTGTGTGGATAAATTTGCGTTGCGTACATTTAGTCTGGAGAGAGTTGTAAGCGTAGGAGTGTGTCTGTCTTAACACTGCAATTTCGCCGAGCTCGAGTATTCTTCTCATGGACCGAGTGTGTCTTATTCTTCTGAGTGTTTCTTCATGAGAAACGAGTAATTCTTCTGTCTTCTTGTGTTATTCTTCCTTGAGTTGAGTACGATTCTTAACCAATCTTGTAATTTTGTTCTGTCTTCCTGCACGAAGAATGAAATGGAGATTTAGGTATAGCACTGGTAAGAAATGAGTATGTGTATGTGACTTTTTGATTTTAGTTGAAGTCGTGTCATTAACTTCGTTAAATAGCTATTTTGTCAATTTCATTGAATAGTTACCTCATTATCTTCATTAAATAGATGTTTTATCAACTTCGTTATTTATTTCATTAATTTCAACACCGGTTATATTTACAGACATTAACAAGATTTTCGAAAGAATTGCTTCGAATTAAATAATTTTAGCTGAAGTTATCTACGAATATTTACAGGATTGTATAAGGGTTGTTCTTGATAAATGTCCAACGTTGTACGAGGATACTCGAATATTGCTCGTCTGCCAAAGACATTCAATATGAAAAATAGCTAATTTTGAAAAGTTTGATATTGATTCGAAGTTGATTCCAATCTGTATATTTCATCTCCGGTTCTGACTCCGAATAAAAATTTCTTCGAGAAGCTAAGACTTATTAGTGTTTGAACGATGCTCGTATCCGAGTACAGAAACTGAATTCCTTGATTAGTTGGTTAGGAGTTAAGCTAACTTCATAGTGACGCGAAGTAAAAGACAGCTCGATGACACGGTATATAGAGGAGTTTTACGTGTACAACTCTAGAAAATGATGCAAGAGTATTTGCTATCGTAAATGTACTTAGCGATATCCTACTATGCAGTTACGCATAAATGAATATTATTACAGATATACGTTTCTTCGATTCCCTCGTTTAGTATCAGAATTTTATTGGATAGCAGAGTAATTTATCAATATTCGTCGAGAAGTGGTTTCATTTCGATGAAAAGAGTGTGTAAAAAGAAATGTAGCATGACATCACGTGAAACGTCTATATCATTAAACGTTAATATCCTGTAGCAGTTGAACTTGGGAATAAAACGCGTTAAATGGTATTAGAGGCCAGGAACATAGGCATCGACCCCACGAGAGTGAAACAAAGGGGAAAGGAAAGAAAAGTGGAAAGATCGTGGAAGGAAAGCTGACCCTTCTGATCTACTCCGTTTTCGGGGCTGTCTTTATTAGCCGCAATAAAGAATAGCTGTGCAATATTGCTCCTCATCATTGGAATTCATATATTTTTTGCGAATCCCCTTCATATCGGGGCCCTAAATTCTCAAGAGGATACTTTTCTTCCAAGACTTCTACACTATGCTGGACTCCTGCAAACTTTTTAATTAGTAAAAGGGGTTGAAACTGGGTTGGATAAAAAACGGAGCTGGAGAGAGGATGATGAGAGTAGGAATTTTTAGTTTGCTCTTGTTGTTTGTAACGGAAGATAAACAACGAAGGATAAGCAAGAAATCAATTAGAAATCTTATGAAAACAGTTAGATTGATGTAATCAATTTCTTGTTGGCACGAGGATATTAGATATGAATATTTTGGCTTCAAGCTTATTGTTATATATTTTGGAATTTTTAAACTTGAAAAATTAATTTAATTAAATTCTCTCCCGGACTATTTAGAGGTATATAAATTACATATTGTCATTACATAAAATGTATAGCAATATTCTTATCTCTAATTACGTATTAGTAGTGATGCGACTAATTGTAAGAAATTGATATTCTTATATTAGAATTATTCTCTCTATTCGTTAGTTCACTGAAAATTACTCCAGAAAAATTTTTTTTTTAAACATTTTATAATTATTATCATCATTATTGTAACACTCTTGTCAAAATTCATATCCATACAACAATAAATCTCGTGTTTGAATTTTCATGAAATTGCTCGGCGTTTGAATGTAAATTTTATTCGTTGAATATTTCGCTTCCGCAACAAATTTATATCTATACTTACGTATAGTTCAAAATATATGTGTATGGACGTTTATTTGTGTTCGTGAACATTTCCGTTTAATTATTCATACAGTTAATATACTTGCGATAAAAGCAATATCAACGATAAATGTCAAAGGAAATAAAATACATTTCTATCAGGGGTACTCAAAATTAAGTAACTGTTCTAATGTAAAGATGGAGAAAGTATTTTAAACAAAGTGTATTCAGGTGCACATCGATTGTGTAATCACTATTATTCTCAAAGATAGCTTAGATCAATGAATATTGATTTTATAAAATTCTGATGGTTGACTTACAAAATATGAATGTAGGTGACATTATTATTTTTCAAAGAGTGTTCGACTAAATTAAACAGTTATTAATCGTATAGTGCAATATTTCTAGTACAACATATGAGAGTAAAACTTCCTTCTCCGACTGTTTTATTGTTTCCTCAGTAATTTTCGCAGCGTGAAACCTTTCATTGTTATGCATTGTTGTGCATTAGGCGTTTTCGGTTCGCCAACTCAGGTCCGTTTTCAATATTTCAACACATACTCTTCCTAATTGTTAGCTAATGCATCTGGAGTAATTTTTTCTCCAGGTTTTAATAATTCCAAGCCAACAATGCCACTGCAATTTCAATAATAATCCCTTCGAGGGTAATTCTTCCATGGATGTAGATTGTGATTTTTCATTGACTGAAAGCCTTCGAAACTATTGGGTGCACAAGGAAGTCTTTGAAACAAATTCTTCACGATTTTTCTCGAGAAATAAGATGGTCTATACATCAGTGAAAAATTATATTCTTAACATGTTTTTTTTTATCATCATTCTTGCCAAGACCATATAATAAACTACTTTTATTTTGAATTCATAATCCAGCACATACATTTTTACCTCGTGTTCGTATTGTGTAAATACGGTTGATCGAAATCATAAAATAATTGCAGATATTTTTTGCTACATTTTACGCGTTTTATGCGTAATACGAACAACAATACTTACGAGTAATTGTTTCGTTTTTTATTACAGAATTTGTTTTGAATTTAATAGTTTCGAAGACAGCACCAGAGGGTTGAAACTTTATACAGTAGCTTCATTCTTTGAACTTGAGTTACCATAGATAAAAAAAACTATCTACTTATTCCTTACTTCTGGTCACCCTATAAACTTGCAAAGTTTGAGCAAAATTGAGGGGGAGAGTGACGCTCAGTAGATGTACCTCGCAGGTACAATGAAATTCATTCCAGTGTCTCTCGTCCATTCTAGGGAACAGGCACACGAAGAAAGTGTGCAATATGATGGAATAAATAGTTTCGTATGCGACACAAACTGAGAAACAATTACATAAGGGCCCCACAAGTAGCGTTTATGGCCTTCGGAATGATCGCAATTTCGGCGACAACGAGAAGCAGAGAGAATACTCGCATTTTCAGAGAGACGTCGGAGGTTGCCTTGTCCAACCTCGTTGGCTCAACCTGTTCATTGCGAGCAAGCTCGAGCTCCACCGGATATTTACAGTCTGCAGTCTACTCGCTGTTCCTACTTTAATATCCTGTCATTGCCTCTGACAAACGTGAAAGGAGAAACAGGAGATGAGCGGAGGACAGGGAAATAGGTAGAAAGGGAAAAAGAGAGCTTGTTTAGACAGCTTGACATGCTCGATTGCGAGCCCTTTTGAAATAGTATACATTCCACTTTTAACGATTAACCATGGAAATGGTTGTCTTACGACTTTTATGAAAATTGTGTGTTTCACAGTTGGTGGTATTATTGTAAACACGAGGTCTGTTTTATGTGTTTCCCGATATTGAATGTTGGGTTGCGTATAAAAATCCTGTTGAAATGACAGAACTCAGAATATACCGATAGCGGAAATACGATTGCACTTTTATTAATTTCAGACCGAAAGTTCTGTATTTTGTAGTGTTATGCAGTCTTTCGATCGTAGAAGCAAGCAAAGTAATTTATGAAATATACTATACAACAAAATGAAGAGAATATTTCATAATATTCTCAATTATAAGTTTGGACAAATTTCTTCTTAATTTTTCACGATCATACTAAGGTCACTTTGTACTTTTTAAATTTAAGATATATGTTTGTTTCAGTACCGTGAAATAACAGAGAAAATCAGATTTAAGGCAATATTTTCGAACGTACTACAGGCAATCGAAAGTCACAAAAGAGGAGAGATTATTTAAATATACAAGCGTCCAATTTTCTACTCGACTTGCTCTATTTGAAGGCTAAGTTTGAAATTTCCACTTTCAGCTTCTGAACACTGTGATAGTCTGTTATCATCTAACACCATGATGCTCCTTCTCATTATGAGGTTAGATGAGAAGATAGTTCTCAAATCGATGGAAGGAGACGTGGTAGACAATATATTGACTAGCGAGGTCATTTGACTTAACACCACTAGACTATTTTGCAAGAGCATCTAAAATTCCAAAGAAGCATTATGAGTGTTACTGTGTCAGATCTAGATTAGATTTATTACTTCTTAAGATTGTAATCTATCAAATCAATACGAAAAGGAACAGATTGTTTTAATAATATACATTGGATAATGGAGTTTCTACAAAATTCTATCTATTCCAGTAATGCCGCATGAAAGTTGATCGATTACTCCTGAACGTTGTAAACCTATATTACTTCCTTATACAATATTGAGTGGTCTTCCTATCAGATAACACGAATCTCAGTTGATTTCGAATGATATTTAGTAGAGTGCATTTTGCACTTGAACTAACAACGTCAGACTAATCAATTTCACAGTACACAAACTGTATGGAAATTCACAAAGCTGATACTCGAATAACCAACGGTTTGGTTAGCAGGTGTCTGGTATCATAGGCAGCTTACTACCTCAAGCACCTTTTCCTAATTACTCCGAAACGTAGTTGGCAACTAGAAAGGATTATGCAATAATTGCTCAATTATAGTTATCATGACAATACAGATATTTGCATAATTTCTATTCCTCTAGTCCAATTTTATTTATTTAGAATGTTACCGAATTTCTAAGGTCTAGATTGGTGACTAATTGACTTCAACGAGAAGAAGAGAGCAGTATGGAAATATTCCATAATGATGTCAGTCAACTTTCTTTTTCAGTAAATTTATAACAAATTTAGAGGAATTCTTCTAGATAATGTGCTATGTCTAAAAACATATACAATGTTATTAATTTGGTAAACTGATGTGTGATTACTTCGAGTAAAAGATAGTAGGTGGAAGAAAATGTATAATGCAGACTTCCAACATATTTCAAGTATATTTGTTTAAGAATAAAGACACTAAAAGTCAGTTACATAAAACATTATTTAACCAAATTATTTAGAAAAAATAACGGCACGTGTCAGGATGTTTTATTTTTCTTTTTAATAGTAATCGAGTTATAATCGATTTAATTGAATATGTTATAGATTGAAGTAGAAAGGAAACTTATTGTACATAATTACTTAACTTACCTGATAGTCGTTACTTTATTTAAAGGTTAGATTACTGTTCCTCATCGAAAAGAATACCTAGGACAGTTACATTAATCTCACTGTAATAAAACAATGTGTAACAAAAATTGTGAACACAGCATTGTTAATAATCATTAGACAAATAATTACTCGTGATTATTATTTTCGGTATTTGGTTGCAGTACAGTATTTTGCTACTACAGTCGAATTAATTTTGATTGACTGCTTTGGGACACTTCTACTGTATCTCATGTCGGATAAGACTTCTACCTTTAAGATGTGCAGCTTACATCTCTTCTTTAAGAGACAGAAAGCGTGTACCTACCTGCAAGTTTGCGTGACAAGACTAGAGATGGAGGGGTAGAGAAAACAAAAGGAATAGTGAAGATGAGCTTCTCAGTGACCTTGACAAGCCAATTTATTCTACCTCGTATTGCACTGCAGCGATACTGAGCTTAAGTGGTACATTGACTTGGGTAGAGCTTTAAGTAAAGCATTAACTTGAATACTATTGCGTTCTCAGACTCCTGAACAAGCTAACTACAATTCTGTCATAATGGCAATATTATCCAAGATTTATACATGAAAATCTTCAACAGTTCTCTTGTTTTATGTAACAGGTGTGAGCGAGATGAAACAATACCGAACGAGCGTCGAATGCGGTGTACAAATTGTTACTTGAAACCAAAGATTGTCCTATTACATAACTTGATTCCACTTGGAGTGAGTATAGTATTCTGTACTAACTTCCATTGTCCCTTGTTTGTGATCAATTTCATTAATATTTATTTTACGATATCATTGATATCATAAATATACAGCTGTCGTTCAAACTAACCAAACGTTCATAGTAATATGTACCTATGTATACATATTTAATTACTTAAATCGCTGTCTAAATTATTCAATACAATAGGCAAGAAATGAATTGTATTCAAATATGTAAAATTGCAAAATGTATTGAACCAACGAAATAATTTCTGCGTTCAGTATAATCGGGGGAGTAAAAATGTTATTCTTGTTTATATTAGGAAAATATTTGTGAAACATCCGAAGGCTTACTGATGGAAAATGAATATGACATTACAGTGGTGATTAAATTGGAATATGAATTATATAGTTTCCTCGTAAATGATAATAATAATTATCGTTTGTTTGTACGCTTGCAACGTATACCAGCAAATTAAAACAATAATTCTTATTCATGAATTGGCATACGCAAATGGAGTTAGAAATGCAAGGGGGTACGGAAGAAGGAAAGAAATGGGAATGTACACGATACAGGGTGACAGATACGCATGCGTAAGTAGGTATATAATACGCTCGTGTGTATTCACAAATGCGCACACGTGAGTTCGTGTGGACATACGAGAGAAGCCATCGAGAGGTCCTAGAGCAGAATAGAGATCGGGACGCGATGTCTGTGTCTGCTGTCCCGCTTCTACACTTTGCTGGTCCGGCGTTCTCCCTCTCAGCTGCTGGACACGAGCCCATCCTTTGAAAATATCTTCAAGTATCCCGAATATTACGGTGAAACTCGCTCGCCTTCGAAGTAGCTCTCTTTCTCGTGCTTGCTCTCTTTTCTTCCGGGATTCTTATTCCTCTTGCGGGTTGGACTCAAGACCGAGGCGGAAGTTGGACTTAATGTTATTCAGAATAGTTTTGATGAAAGCACGGAGAGACCTCAGAATATTCGCCAACGCATAGTTTCGATAAAAACGATTATCATTCAGCGATAAACTGTTCTTATGAACGGTCGAAACCCCATGAAATGTAGACGTTAAATAAATCACCGTGACAGCAATTATCTTTCGTAGAGACTTGAAATTATCTTGTGGATTCGTTTGAAATCAATAACGTTTTCCTCGTAGTATCGACGAGTCAAAATAGTAGGTACAAGGTAGTACATGAGTGTAAGAAGAACGTGTGATACACGTAATTTCTATCATTAGTAATTTCTTCCAAGTTTTTCATTTTTCCATAAACAAGAGACTTTTCTAATAAACAAGAGATTGCGGAAAGTATTAATTTTATTTTTGAAAATAAAATATACTTATTTTAACTGTCTCTTGTATAATATTTATTGCAAATCACCGATGTAATGTATTAACAAGTTGCGATGAATCTTGCACTGTTTTCATATTGTCAGATAATTAACGTCGGTAAACTAACGTTAGGAACACCGATAAATAAGGTGGAGGAAAGTGCACGAACCTCGTTTGCGTTTAAATAATAAATTGCCTGAACAGTGCACGTACCATAAAAATGCGAATTCCTTCTTAGAATCGCGCGGTACATAGCCGCGCCTTCGTCTCTTTCCGACTTTCGTCTCTTTCGAATAGAGCGGTTCGTTCGAGCTGCAACCGCATTACGTAACTTCACGTACATGGAACCGGTGAATACTTGCTTTAACGAAATCATAGGGAATTTCCACCTGGGATTTAGGCCCTCAGTATCGGCCCCCTTACGTGGTACGAACTCTAGTTTCGAACTGCGATACGCTAAAGTGAATTATTAACGTATATCGGATAGACGGCTACTGCTTAAACCATATGCAAAATACGAGTCGTTCAATAATTGACGACACACGTGTATTCGTAAATATTTGTTAGCATTATTTTGTGAACATTTTTTAAATATTAACTATCTATGTATAGTGATATCAACTGCTCAAACCATATGCAAAAGACGAGTCGTTCAATAATTCACGACACACGTGTATTCGTAAATATTTGTTAGCATTATTTTGTGAACATTTTTTTTAATATTAACGATCTATGTATAGTGATATTCGAAACATAAATATTGTTTAACGAATCATCATTTTGATTAATCATAATCGTGTCTTATACATTTTTTATGAACGTGCGAAGAAAACAGTGAAATACAGGGAAACTCGTATCGATAGGATTGTCTGAAAGCTTGAAAAAACTAATCTTCTCAAACTTGGCAAAGTCATGCACGTAAAGTAATATCAAATCACGCTCGTCAATACTGAAATCAGCGAAGTAAATACAATTCTATCATTTTAGTTTGTTCGGTCCTCCCTTTCCTCTTATTTTCTCCTTTTTTGTTTTACTTTATTTATTATACACTACCGAACAGATTTATGTCTTTGCGGAATGGAACGACTTTTTTATTGTTTCTCAACAGAGTTAATTTCTTCTCGGTTAGATTAATTTCTTCTTAATTTTAGAACAATTAAGGAGCTTTGTGAGATCAAATTGAATTATTTTACCACCAGCTGATCCGGTGATCTAAAAAGAGGAGAGAAAATTTATATTCCTCCAATTATATCTTCAAACACGCTTACGTGAATAATGTTCGCAGCGATAAACAAAGTGCATAATATACGAGTCAAGAGACAAAGCATTTTTAAACGTCTGTTCTCCTGCGCGTACATTTTCGCGTAAGTGGGATCAGATTCGAATACACAATTCCGAGCTTTCACGATAATTCAGGGACCAGAAAAAAATTGCAGCACGGCCGAACCGGACGCCGCGGTGCACCGTCCACTTTCGTTTTCCGAGTTAATGCAAATTATAAATTCGTGTGTTTCGTCGTGGGTGGCTACGTTTAACGCAAACGAGGTACGAGCGTTTCTTGCATTTTTATTCGGCCGCTGTTCAAGGCCGACTTGCATTTTTTTCACGAGTATATATTCAGGGAGAACGATTTCATCGGAGAAAAAGGAGAATAAAGTGAGAGAGGCCCGTGGATACGGGCAGGGAGGGAAAGCGAGAGAAGGTTGAATTAAATTTCGTCTTCTTGCTTGCTTCTTTTCGGATGACGCTGATTATTCGGTAAAAATGCATTTATGACCTTCATCGAACATTAATTTTCTATTTCGTCGGGGTTGTATGTCATCTCACGCACGTGTACCTCGTGTGCGCAATTTTCAGGACACTCGGAGTACAAGGCGCACGAGAACACGCTTAATGTAATATTAATACGACGCCCGAGACTCGCCATTTAAATGATGAAAGCGCAGCTAGCTGTTATTACGAAGGAATATTATACCAGATTTTTAATTTCCAAAGTTTATCTCCGGCAAGAAATTTTATTATAATTGCCTCAAATTATTCTCGCGATTGCCCTCGGTCCCCGTAATGTATTGCACGATTTTTTTTCTCTCGTTACTGGCCCGAAGATTATGCCACGAACATCTCGATATAATCGTCGGTATTAACGAGACTTTTTAAAATCAACAACAGTCAAAGTTTGATTTAAACTCGAATGCTTCAAGGAAGGGAGGATGCATTTGATTATGATATTTTTTTGTTGCCGCAGTATATTTTAATTAGAAAAGAATATAATGTAGCGCTTGGAGCGAGTAACACAATCATTTTGATATCACTTCATATGTTACGTAACTTCGCCACTTACGCTAATGAAAAGCATTCTGAAGCTTTCCAACATCGACTTAGATTTTAATTTAGAGGTTTAGCTAATAAATTATGGTCGGAAAGGTTTCAGTTTTCACCGCTACCACGAGTTTACGATGCGTACTGGTTTGCATCTCGTGAATAATTTCGCTTTTATAATTAATTTTACGGGTAAGGAGTCTTTCTAAACGCGCAACAATATTGAAGGTTCAATTTTAATCCGGTAGATACAAATGAGCGAAACGAGAGGTATAAAACATTTTGCTCACGGCCATGAAATTCTTTGCACATGAATCATTCAAGGGTGCACAGGTATTCCTTATTTCAAACTATAAGTACTTTGTTGTAGCATCATAATGTTCAATTTCAATACTTCTTTTTTGTTTTGCCTTCAAACAAGAACAGTGCAAACTAAATCTAAAATTATTACGTCTATCGAAACATTTTATTAAACGTTTCCAAGCTGCAGTGCGAGTTCTCTTTATACATTAATATAAAATTAAATAATCTAAGAGATTAGGTTTACAAATACTTGCAAGAAATATGAGTGCAACAGCTTTTGTTTTATTTCCAAATAAAAAGAAAAAATTAATTTTACTTCCGTTACAAAAATTATAATAATTTTTGTTCGAGACATGAGAAGTATTAAGATCGGTTGACGTATGTAAAGTCAGTAAAAGATTCTCTTATTCAATTTAATAATACATTACAGAAACTCCTCTATCAATTTTAGGTTATGACCTAATATTTAATTACACTTACTTAATAAATACATAGCAAAACTATTCAATGTACAAATAAGAGCGACTTATATACTAGGTTTCGTTACTTTACACCATCCATACTAACAATAAGAAGCCTTCGATTATAAACCATGTTACATAATACAGAAAAGCTATATAAATCTGTAAACACGGTTTCAGAAATCGTCAATGCGATACTTAAGATACATCTTGAAATTTAAATTCCTTTGATTATTTCGTTTCCATTTGAAGCAACGATTTCATACGTATTTCTTAATCGAATCAAAATCTTATGAAAATTGGGAGATAGAACGATTTCACAGTTTTAGTCTGGTGCAAAATGATAATAATCATTTTTACATTTCCTTATGAATTTCCGTTCAGACGTTAAATATTCAGCAACAGAATCCCATGATCCGAGGTAGGATACCAAGTACAAAATTGGATTCTGAGGAAGTAATTTTGCAATTTCGATGAAAGAGAAGCAAACAATCAAGTATTCCCGTCGAAGAAAATAATGGAACACCAAATACCGGCTTGTTGTCCCGAAGGAGAGCAAAGCAGTCGTGAACTCTCCGGCAATGTCTGTAGCCCAACAGAGAAAGACGGAAGAATATATAAGAAGAAGAAAGGAGTATTTACACATGAATACAGGCAGAGCTTATCACTACGTGAATGGAGCCACGAGGATATATTGGTTCGACAAAGATTCGATGAAGGCACGGCACGGTATCGAACTTATGTGCCCAGGGATGAGGACGAGAACCGAAACGTCTGCTTGCTCGCGATATTAGAATCCCGGCATATTTTTCCAGACCTCTTATAACGTGCTACTTTATGGCGAAGCGTCGCCAACAAATTATTCGCTGGTAATAACATCGCTGGAGAAGCGACGGCTGAAATTTTTCCCAGCATAAGTTATTTTTGAAGAGATCTCGTTAGATGTTCCCCTTCACCTTAATGCAATACTCGTGAAAGATTGGTTTCTACGGCAGCCACAAATGTGACGGGGGTCTGTGAATCTCTCTTTAGTTTTTCTTCGGATAAGGTTTTGTTTTCGCGGAACGTTGTAACTTTTATTGCATAATGTGACAGATCGAGAATCCATGGGAAAGAATTCTTGGTAAATTCGTTGTGGAAATTTTGCGGAATTTGAGCATAATGATTTCTTGCAAGGACATCTGATATGTAGTTTTGCAAGTTCAGTCACTTATTACTTAGTTTGAATATTAATTCGTAATTTCTCTGTTTTATTAAACATTTTAATAAATTGTCATCCCATACTAATGAAGCAACATAATTAAAAAAGTAAATATTCTTTTGTCATTTCTAGTATTTCTTTTCAAAATTGTACAACAACCAAGCTCCTATATAACTGAAAATAAAGATTGGATCGGAATGAATTTCCAAATACTTTTATTTTTTCTACAAGACAAATTTTCTGCGAAATTACAAGAATAATCTTGTAAAGCTCTCGCATAAAATATCGTAATTTTTTAATTTTTCCAATAATATCGTTTATTTAATAAACTTTAAAAATTCTTAGTTCTCGTTTTGCACACGGTACGAAGTTTCCAAGTACAAAGTATGATCCGTTCATTTTGTCTTTGATTGTTTATATTTTCCACGGTTTCCAGGATATAAAAGAAATTTCAAACTTTATTTATCCATGGGTTTGTTAAAAATTTAATCCACTCTCGCTAGATAGCATTTCCCTTTGTTTGTCGCGACTGTTACCTAAACAATCGTAAAACTATACGCACAAAGAGACTGCGTAAACAGAAATGGTTTTTCTCGAAATAGGTCCACGTAATTTGGGGTAACCTGTAGATCATGGTTGGGCACACAGTATCTACTTAGGGGACGTCGAGCGCTCATTGACCGTCCGGGAAGATGTTCAGGAGAGGCTGAATGATTCTATTGTTTGAAAAACTTTTATGTCTATTGTGTACTTATACACTCCTAGCCGAAGGAATTATTTCGTATTCTTCTTCCTTTGAAAGACATTCGATCTTTAATATGGCTCTCTTAAGTAGTTTCGTCAAGGTGCAGCGAGAGATTCTATTCAAAGTTTTAATATCGGCCCCTGCGTATTACGAAACTTACAGTTTAGTGGCATAATAAAGTGTACAGGCATCGATCAACGATTTCATGAATAATGAACGGAAATTCGATTCCGGTAATAGGGGAGAATTTATCTGCATCCGTTATTATCGTTCACGCTGTCTTAGCAGTAATTTAAATTTCTTCCCCGTTGCAACAATCTTACGTAATTGCTGCACGACATAAACGTTGCCCATAGCGTCAAATATGGTTATAGGTAACATGTTATTACACAAAGGGACTTTTATCTTTGTTAAGCGTTCACGTTTGTTTGTTTGTTTTTTTTTTTATTGAATTTTCTAAACGATCGTAATATGTATTTTATATATCGTTTTTTGAATCCATATAACAATTTAATAAGTATGTATTTACATAAAAACAATGAAGAATATGTGATATTCTTATTATACAATTTTTAAGAAAGATTATTATTATCTACAATAGTTTGTGTATATAAAATATGATTTGAAAATAAATTATGCACCGTTACGTAATTATAAAATATTTAAGAAATTGTAATTAAAATAAAACAATTATTTGTAGCGTATGCTTGTAACTAAAAGTTTTCAGCTAAGAATAAAATCTATTAAATAGGACGTAGAAGTGTACAGTTGTTTAAGGTGTAGGTTACGATCGTTTGCAATTAAATACAGAAGAACGTTGATAATCGCAGGAAAACGGGGCTGAAAGTATCGAGATAATGATCGAGGTAACCAATTTCGTAACAAGGAGCTCCATTTGTATACCCCAACTTAGGGATACACGCCCTCCTTGACGCCTACTCTTTCTTCTCGGTTAACGTCCCCGTCTAGAGTCCTATAAAATGCTTACCGGCTACGCGAGAGCTGCAATAAACAATTATTTATTAATTACATACCGTTGTAAATTTTTGATACTTATAACCTGAGTCAGAAACTAACGTAGACACAATGAGTTTCTATGCAACGGGAACAATGCACTGACAAGAGATCTACAATATTTAGAGTTTATAACAGATTATTAATTTAATATATTTATTAGTGTGTATCCAATGTTTACTTTAGGATATGTGTTGAGAATGAATAAAGCTGTTAAACGTTTTAACACAGGGACTGAGACGAGGCTCGAGAAGAAGAAAGCGTACTGTCTAGGGCATTATATGTATAACCCTCAATTGACACGAATTTCTGTCACCGTATATAAAGTATATACCCACTACCCATAGTTCGTTCTTATTCGGTCGTTAGGGTTTTAACACGATACGCTTTTGTTTCAAACAAAGGACATGTCACTCAGCAAGTTGATAAGTGACAATCCTTTCCACCTATTAATACAATACAATGAACTAGGTTCTCGTGCAATTATCAAGATTAGATTTATTAAAGTTCTATTGTCCTTTCATAAATAATTTTCGCCTTCCACATTGCTCCGAAACAGACACAGCAGCGAACATTTGCATTTATATTGTCCTCTTTCCATGTGTACTTCAGTATTACATAACTTTTTTATTATATAATACTTTACATCGAAAAAGATTGAGAAAGATCAGTTAAGCACATTTAATAATTTTTGGAATTGTTTTACGGACAAATATATGGGACTGGAATCCTATTATTGCACAAGGATCTTCAATCTTTAAAAGTTGTGGTTATCTCCACTTTGGAATTATTTTTGTAAAAATATGTGCATTCTATTGAATATAGAAATTTACTATTAATTAATTCGATACTAATTAATTCAGTATCGAACTTAATTAAAAAATAAACAAATTGAAGACCACGATGCACATTTATGAGGATCCCTTTGCAAATATTAAACGAGCTGCGACGATAGTAAGTTTCATAGCAAAGGCTATTCGTCCCCAAGTCACCACCATTTGTATTCATTTTCCGTCAGCGTAGTTGTTCGCGGCAAAGTAATTCGGCTTTTGGTTGAGCATTTTGATTTATCGTCACGATAAAAGCAACATTAGACCCGTCGGAACAGCTACACCACGTAGTGTTCGAGTCCCTGGAGTGCAGCGCATTATCTACTCTTAACAACCTTCGAAAGCGAGCGGTAACGAGGTGACACACAGCAGCTGTGGTTTATACACTCTTATAATAAGGGTTTGATACAAAGATAGTAACGGCATCAACTATCTGGATGGTGGCTGTAATATCAGTTTTGGCAACACAAAGGATCTGTTTTTCGTTAAACGTATAAGGTAAATGGCACCATTACCGAGCACGTAAGATGACAATCGTTTGAAAAGAGGTGTTTCTTATAGCTACGTGAGAAAATTTCTTATTAACTGTGGATTATCACGAACGTTAGCCTTTTCAACTTTTGAATCCAATCAATTCTTAAATACAGTGTGAGTTTTAATGACAGTATTGTACTAAAAAGTACATCCGATCTCCTGTTCATTTTGCCAATGACTTTTAACCATTTCGATAAAATTTAATATTTCTTTCCTCTCTAATTGTTAGTTGTTTAATTAATTTTATTAAATTACTTTACAGTAATGGATTTATACCGTAAAATTAAACAATTCGCTACGTATAATTGTACACAGAATCGGGTGCAAACGATCGTATATAATTTTAGCTATGCTTATATTCAATAAACGTATTAGCTATTAACTGGGCAGCTACATTTCATTAGGTTTCAATAGAGTGCATCATTCAACGTCTATTGCGTAGCGTAATCGATATATTACAACTCGATAGATCGGTTCGGAGTCGCTGTGCTACAGTTCAATTTTATTGGATCCTGTTGACGAAAACGGAGCATTTTATCGAACATAGGCAATTAACTTGGTGATCGTGATTTTACCGCACTTTAATGCGTTGTTGGCGGCATTTGAAGACAAATTTACAATATTATCGTTACGCGGGACGCTTTTTTCGTTCTTTCGGAACTTTCCCCTGACGAGTGCATGGCCAACGTGCATCAGAAATTTACACGAACGTTCGTCAAGAGTGGCTTCGTGTCCGCGGCTGGTTCAATTTATTTCAGACGCAACCTACACCCTCGCACTTTTATTAGTATTTACGAAGCAGCGAAAGGTACACGATACGATGCGCAAAGTAAAAGTTAAAGCGATTGCATCGTGTTTGGCGTACGTTCAACGGCCTTGAAACCGTAGCATCAACTAGGATTCGATACATTACTTCGGATTAATATTTCCTAGACGTACTACTTGCCGAGGATATAAATCTACGTAAAAGCAAGCGCGGTAATTTCTGCTTAGTTGGATACCTCCGTGCCTCGAAGTAGGTATTTAGAAACCAAGCGAATCAAATTTCGTGCGAAGATTATATTTCTGTTTCAAAATAGCGAGTAAAATATTTCTGCTCGAAATTAATAAGTAAAAGGTCTTCTATTTCTTCTCTTAATTTCCATAGACGCTTTACGTTACAGAACAGCGTATTATTTTCAATATTTCCGGATTCGATAGAATACAAAGCAACGGTTCTTATAGTAACGACAGTAGCCAATTTATTTTAAACAAAGGACAGCGTTTATTTCGTACGATAAATAGGTCACTATCTTCGCTTTGAAGACCATAGTTGTGCATTCTATCGAAAGCTACCGTGAGAAATCCAAGAATTTGATTAATTCATTTTTGAATTTATTAAAATATACAAATCGAATAATTTACATTTACTTCTTTGCATCCAGAAAACTTGGCTTTGGAGGTAGATTTATTTCGCTCAATGAACGATTACTACAAACTATTGCATCAGTAACGAGAATATTAAAGTGGTACATAAATTGGTTACTCAAAGTACAAATAAAAAAAAGTACAATTAAAGCACAAAGTACAAAAGTACAAGTAAAGCTCAAAGTACAAAAGTACAAATGAAGTACGAAGTGTCGAAAACCTCACAAAGGGAGAACAGACTGTAAAGAGTTTGGCTGTGAGGCATCAAAATGACAACCGACACCGAATGGTCAATGCTGCTCTGTCAAGCGAGAACGAGATCTATTATGAATCTATTCTTCTCTATACGTTCGTGTGCTCCGAAAGTGCGTCCCTGTGATTCAAGGAGGTTGAAGTGGCTGGTTCTATCGAAGGGCGTACTTCGCACCAACCCTCCCCCCTGCTGCGAAGAAAGGGGATGATGGACGCGCGCGAATGCACCGAAGAATCGCTTCGACAGTAGACCGTTGCCAGGAAAACAGTTTTGCAGGAAATGTGAATGGGGGTCGACGAAGGAAAACCGGAAGCCGGGACCACCCGCCATGGATTTTCTTTACAGTGAACGACGGGGGTTTCCTTGCATGGGAGATCGAGAAGGTGGAGGAACTCGTGCGACGAAGGGTGCCAAGAGTCGCCGTTTTACAACGAATAAAGAGGCTGCAACGGTCGAAGTATACATATTTTTTTCGCGTAGATTTCTCAGTTCTGGCCGAATTCTAAATTGGCCGCCGATCAAAGCCTATACTGCCGTGTAAAAGAAGTTCTTTCAGTGAGATGTCTCGCATCGAGTGAAATATGCGCATCGTACGGTACACGTTCATAAATCGTATTTTCATTGTACGATATAAAATTCTGATTAATAGTGGAATGATTTATTTAAAAAGTTCCGATTGCTTCGTCGAAATTCCATTGAGAAGCAGTCTCTCCTGTTTTCTTATATTTGCGCGCACGAGTTCGATTAGTGATCGAAAATTGAGTTTCTTCAGATTAATCTGAAATTTGAAATTAACAGAAAGTTCTATTCAGTCGTAAGGTAGAAAGTAAGCGTACCGTAGTTGCGAACAGATGTTCGTACTTTCGTGAAACTTTCTGTTGTGCTCTGTGCAAAATATTAGGTCACATTCAGGGAACACCTGACGATCTCCTACTGTCGGTCGTTGAGAGTTTCGGGATGCGTGCCAAGTGTACGCTTTATGCCGAAAGCCCGAGAAGTAAGAGTTAAAAGGAGCGAAAGGAGACGCGAACGAGAAGGAGAAGAATGAAAGGGTACGTCGGTGGTAATCGTACCTTTCTTTGTTTCCGTAGTTAAAAGCTATTACACCGCGATCGAATGCACTTAAAGCGTCAGCCTGCAGTATTCTCGGTTCAGCTCAGGCCGTATCTCCCTTCTTGGCGAACGCAAATTACGAACGAGTTAAAGATAAATCGACCGTGATACCTTGCACCAGTTAGGGAAGAAAAAACCGTCATTCCGCGGTACAGTTTGCAATTGCTGGATAAATACATTACAGCCATACTTTATTATCTTTATATATTGTAGGACCGATACAAACGGGGAAAAATGTGCGGGAAAATTTAAAAACTGGTAGAAGGTTTACCATTTTTTATTTATTAGGGAGGGAGAATATTTTAGAAGATAAATGAAAAGTGGAACAGGATAAACGAGAAACGGTTGATGCCTTAAAGGAAGGTAAATAGAAAGAAGGAAAGGAAGGTGGAGAGAAAAAAAAGAAACAGGAAAAGGTAGGTGGTAGATACTTTTTGCCTTTTCTCGAGGTTAAAAGGTACTACATCGCGATCGAAAACGCCCACCTAAAGCACTTGCTAAGAGCCTTTTCTAACCCATTACAGTACACGCTACTGGAATGGTACGTTGCACCCTAGGCAGGTTTAAAAGGTTTAAAGCGCTCAATACACACGTCACATTGAACAATAATGGTAAAACATTGGCATTATTTTGACAGTAACAAATCCATGTCCACTATTTGGTATCGATTTCGTACATTGCGGTCAATGTAGTCCGAATAAAATCAACTGGACCCTTGGGGCTACTTCTCAGACTGCAGATCATGTCGGTTGCAACATCTACTTTTAGGCCATGCTTGTTTGCCTCTCCGTTTGAGATACAAAGGGTGTACGCCTGCAGGTTTACGCGATGAGACAAGAGATAGAGAGGAATACTAGCCAAACGGTGTAATAAGAATACCTTTCCAAATAGCCTTCAGCAAAGAGTTGTTTTTCACTCGACTATAAAGTTTTTCATTTTTCTATAGACTTCAATTTTGATTCTGAATACTAGATGACGGTTTAACTATTCAGAGCTAATGCAGACACGTTTTTAACAACTTACAGAAATCTCGAACGTTACTTCATGATTGTAGTTAGAAAGTTATCAATTTTTCGATAAATAATTCGTGCAGTTAAGAAATGTTCTGCTCCTATAATCAGTTTATGGTTTAATGATAAGTAATATCAAGCTTTTAAGGGACGAATAATTTTGTTCGAAGTTCGCAACAATTCACCTGCAAATCTTCTAGCTATGATGCTACATGACATTGAAAAATTTAATTATCAATATTTGTTCGCAATTGTAGTGAATATTATCATATTACAATATTATCATATTATAATTCGTAGGTGTATGTGTCACTATCCTTAAGGAAGGTTAATACATTTTGTCCCGGGTTTAGTTGTTGGACTCATCAGTAAGGCTTTTCTAGTGGATCCTGCCTCAGACGTGTCGCAATTAATCGTTTAAACAGTTTCCAATCTTAGGAAACCTTGGATCTCAAACTTAGTGTCGACAAAAACATCTTAAACAGATTCGTCTAGCGTTAAAAGTTCAATACGAAAGACGTAACATTAAAATTTATCGTAAGAAAAGTTGAAGGGAATAATCTAAAGTTTCCGATTTCTTCAGCTATTGGAGTATCAAAATTTTAATCTTCGAACTGTTTTAAAACAGTTCTGCACAAAATTCACGTGCATTGGAACGAGCAATCAACCAGTACGTTTATTTACGGTCGTATACGCAAACCAGATGTCCAGTTTTTCGTTCGATTGTTGTCTGACAAACGAGTCGAATGGAGACGCACTCTTTCACGGTTATCGTCTTATCTGACCTCTACTGTCTTCGCAAAGAGTAGTTATCGTGGCTCCAATTGCAGAGCGATTTCACCCCCGTCAGTCGATCTGATATTCACCAAGTTCTGGAACAAATGGGGGAGCTGGCTAACTGCGCCGTTGGCAGCAGTCAAGTTTGCCCATTCGAATTTCGACGACAACGGTCAATGACGCAGCTATCCTGTCCTCGTAAAATCGTCGATCCATGAGACGGACATGCGAAGACGAACAGCGTTTCCGTAGAACTAATTTCCGAGAGAACTAGGGGAAAATGGTGACATCAATCTCGAAAGAGAGAGAGAGAGAGAGAGAGAGAGCTCAATCTGAGATCGCTGCTCGATTGAGTGACACTGGAGCAATAATTATTTTTGAATATAATACTTTTGAATTACGTGTTTAAAAAATTCAATGCTATGGAATAAGAGAAATGTACAAAGGTAACAGTAAAGACAAATATGATTGTACGTGCTAACAAAAAGATAAAATAGGCCGATCATAAACTATCGCTCTAAATCTCTTTCATTTCGTAATACTTAGGATCTGTCCTCACAGTATAATTTCCATGTGTTTTGTCCTACATATGTAAGTTATACGAGCTTACACAAATTCTTCTTTGTTAAGCGAGAAAATTGTCCACGTATGGCCAAAATGTAAGATTCTGATAATTTAAGATACGTCTAATTAATTGAGATGGGTTATCGAATCGACAAATTGAGAAATTATACAATGTCATAGTTGTAATTTGCGTTTGACCTTATCATTTACAATGATTTAAACGGTCCATTAATTTATTCACAACAGTTGTATTGTAAGCGGCTTAATGATTGAATATTAATGCATGAAACGCTATGCGTACAATACTATGACTAAGTACCAGTGTTAATATCACTGACTCAACCTATAGTAAAATCAGTGATCCGTATATAACACTTGGGGGAAATAGGGTGCTCGATCATTCGTCGAGAGACAACGTAGATCATGCATTCGTTCAATGTGACATTAATATTTTAAGTATGATAAAAGTAGGCAAATTATTTTATTTACATTGAGAATTTTTGCTCAATTCTCCTAAAGTGTAGTGTCTAGGAGTATGAATCAATTCGTTCAACTGTTAGTGTCGGGTCCATTAGGGAGAAAAATCTCTGAGGAGAGGCAGTCGTCATTCGCCAGACATTTTGTGGCTTTCTTTCAACCTATACAATCCTATTACTTGCAATGTAATTTCGGTAGCGTGTAATTGGTTGTCGCGTTACTGGCAATCAGTGACTCGTCTAAAAAGGTTTAAATGTTTAATGGTTAGCTTATTTTGAATAAACCGGTACACTTTCTCCAATCCAAAGAGACTACATTAATTAAATGACATAGTTCTAAATTACAGCTATATTAATTTCGATTCACACTAATTGAATAATTGTCCCACACAATTTCATTAATCTATCATCAATACCTTTCAATTAATATTTCAAGAACGTCCTATAGTGTATGCAAGCACACCGCAACATTCTAGCACGAATAATTCAACCTCATAAGTTTGTCTTCAGAGATGTGTTTACCTTTTCAATTTTCCTTTAATTTTCAGTTTTTCTGTAAAATAATTTTTGATGTTACTAACAAGTTCGACAATATTTACGCAGATCGGGTAAAGCGGGACATTTTGGGCAGTGGTCAATATCAACGGTGACCTCATCGACTTCCTCATAAAGTTCCAAAGTATCGGTCTACTATCAATTTCGGGAACTCATTTCCGCCGGTAAAACAGGGGGATAACAGCACTTTAATCTCTTTCTTGATGCATCGCGAAGATCTTTCCGGGCCAATTTCCCCTTACTTTCACCGATTCTTCTGGTGATTTTGAATAGCACATTACAGGAATAAAGGTCAATAGAAAGGGAGATATTGGATGAGAAATGGGCTCTTGAAGGTCTTATAATTGGTATTTAACATTTCAAGTATAATTATTTGATTGATGTAACTAGGAACTTGATTGATCACTACGTCGTGTAGTGTAGTATTTTGTTATTTTTAATGCAATTGCAAAATATAAAAGCTCATTTATCGTTATAAAATCTTTATTCGTTAAAGTATACATAATATCTTAATCATTATGGTATTCGATTTAAGAAATTGAAACCTCTGAAAGATTAGGGTAACAAAAGAAAGATAATTTCTGATATTCATGTTGTTCAGTGAACATTAAAAATTTCACGATATATGAATGGAAAGATAATAATTATACTTCCATTTATCGAGTAGCGTTTATCGTAAATATTAAAGTTATCGACCAGGTTTGAAGCAATGGAATATTGTAAAAAATTAACTAAATTTATGAAAATATTTCAATCGGTAATACTATATCTGTGCAATACTATTTTACATGAAGCATGATGATAACTGAACGGTTTCGTAACTACGACTCAAAATTAATATTCACAGCGTACTATTTAAATGTTCAGCCGTGTATACATCGCGTTACTACAACAGAAACATTATTGATGTTTCAGGTTGCAATAAAGTGATCGATGTAGCGTAAACGATAGATTTCTTTCAAGCTGTACTGTAATATATACCTTCGATCCATATTTATGATTTTTCACGGCAGTTTGGTCGTTGACAAGCACACAAGTGAAGTATTATACGTATTTATAGAAGTCGTCGTTGGATGAAATCGCGAAATGTTCCGTAGAAGAAGCTATGAGCTGTTGCCTATGTGTATTCCGTGCGAGGATGCATCGACCATTTACTGTGTCGCGACGAAAATAATAGTTGCTAGTTTGCAAACTCGGTGAAGGATACTTTCAGGTATCTTCAGCTTCACTTCACAGTTAATTATTAAAATTAAATCAGTCGAGTTGAATACGAATCAATTTAACATTTTAATATATTCACAACCGAGCTACAGTTGTGGTGGAGCTACAGACATTTTTAGCCCCATTTTCTTCAATAGTTAAATTACAGGGCTCAACTGTTTCTCTCGTGCTTTCATAACTCTTACAGTGTTTTTTATCAGTATTGTACTCTTCTCGGCTCACTTGCACTGATTTTTTGCCATTCTTGTCCTCGACGTACTCTGGCGAACCGGAGACATATACCAGCGCTTCCTGGAACACCTGACTGTCCTTCAAGCTGTCGTGACTCGGTCTCGACATGAGGAACGACGCTATACTATGCTAATGGAGACAGACTAGAGGAAGTAGCTCTAAGCTCCGGGTGTTTAGGTTGGACAGCGCTGGTTTACGTTCATTCAGGAATAGATACATTCACAAATTGATACGTATTTGAATCGACGCTCAACTATTGCACGGAGTTCACGTTTATAAAATGGAGAGACATAAGACAGAAACGTGGAGGAACTTTTCGAAAAGTAACTAAGTAATAGTTATTCTTTGAAAAATTAAAGGAAGATGATACGCGTCACGTTCCGCAACGAGAGAAGCTTTCTTTCTTGCAGTTTGCACTGGTTGCTGAAGCTGCGCGTTTTAACGAGCACAGAAACATTCCACTTTTCCTCTCCCGTTCCTCCCATCCCCCCCTTTGTTTCTTCCTTTCGCTCGTTTCCGTTCCTTCCATCGATTTGTGGAATTTCCCGGAATATTATACCGGATTTCGTTTTCCGAGTTTTTCTTCTCCCTAAAGAGAAATTCTTTTCAGCACTGCCGTCCCTTTCTTCTGATTCCTTTTTGACCTTCATTTCCCTGACTCTTCCTTAGATCCTTGAATTGCCTAGCCGATTAATCGATTAAGAACATACTAATGGGTTCAAATTCGCTTGGATTGCACTAAAGGAGAAAATCAGATTGATTGAGCGATTCTCTCTTAATATGATTCCATAAAGTAAAGTCACCAATGAAAGATTTAGTTGTCAAGTAACATTCGTGTTTCTTGATGTAAAGTATAATATTGTAAATGTACGTGTAATATTTAATATATAAATAAAAAATATATCTCACCATTTTAATACTTAATTATATAACAGTAATAATGTGTATTATAATCAAGACTCCAACAGTGTTTGTATTTATTTATATTTCATGAATTCACTTGCAAATCTGACCATTAGATAGAAAAGGCGCCCTTCAATTTAAGCTTCGTGTTTGTCTCCTCTCTTCTTCCCTTTTTACCACAAATATATGCACTCATAACGTATCGTCAAGGTTGTATAGTCCTGTGTCCTTTTTTGTAATAGTTTGCTACTAGACTGTTTCTAAATTTTATTTAGTACCATCATCTGTTCGCTGTCGCTAACTTTCAATACAGCCTCCATGATATTGCATTTGTAACGGTACATTAACGCTTAAAGTCCGGGTAATTTATTGTTATAGACAATATACGCAAGTTTTTTGTATTTTTGATACATAATCGTGAACCCAGAAGAGAATACTATGTATATATTTACATAGTATCTGTTATACATTTTCAATAAAAAAATATGACTTTATTTATTACTTTCAAATTATTTTGCAAGCTTTTGTAGCTTTTCAATAGATATGGTACTTATAGAAAGTTCAATTGTAACAAGAGATTCTACAGTAAGTATCATGGAATACTATTATTCCTTGGATTGAATAGAATATTCCATTTATCACATTTTCATTTGGTTAACTACAGTGTTATATAAATGTGATAAAGAAAATATTCCACTGAACCAAGTGTAACTTCATTTATACTTCACTTCCTAGTATCATAATGAATAAGAAAAATTTACGTTGTAATAGAATAGTGGATAGTCACTTGAATATAAGAATAATAACTTGTAACAACATTTATAAAGCCACCTGGTAATCTTCTCGCCCAACATTTGAAAAGTTTGAAGTGGAAGTATCATTGTCAAAAGTGAAATGTTGCGATATAATGATTCGATTACTACTTATGAATAGTTTAAATAATTCATTGTTTGAAATATTGCACGAACACAATTCTATACCCTTATCAAACTGCATTTCGATAATTGCCGAATCAGAGGCAGCTCTAAACGCGCCAAGGCATGCTTCTTCAACTACTAAATCATGCAAATACTAATAATGGCACGGACGAGGCTTCAGATAATTGAACTGTAAACATCCAGTTAGTTCTTGGGGAGGAGTTTGATGGTGGGCTCAGTTAGACTTCAACCTCCTCAATATCCAGGAGGACGACAGGAGGGAGAGGAAAGAGCAAGGATATAGGGAGCCAGAGAAAGGGAAAGGGTGAGGGTTGAGTCGAAGGAGATGAAAATTTCACCGATTTTGTGACGTAAAATCTACGCATCTTTTCGTAAAAAATTTCGCGATAGATGGTGAAACTAGAATCTATATCTAAGTTGTAAAGAAAATTGAAACGATTTTTCTTTATGGTGAATTTCGACAAAATATCGATGAGGTTATTGTGCACGCTTTACAGTATTTTGGAAGAGGATGTCTATCACGTTACTCATTTTATCGTATCGTTAAAAAGAACTCAACACCATTGGTCTTTGTCTATTCGTTAATTACAATAATATGTACGTCTCTATATTTCATTCGTTTATGTACATTTTACTTTTCCTCTATTAAAGCCTGGCCTTTGATCTTCACTGCTGAAATTCTACCTTCGTTATCCACTTGCAATTACTGTAAATATATACACCTCTACGAAGTAGAAATTATAGAGATTCGAACAATTAACGCAGTTCGTGTAAAACGGGTTTACTACCGATCTTCACTGTTCAGAACAGGTTGTTCATCAGGTTCCGCACAGAACAGCCGAATTCAAAGCACTGTCTGATTCCCCTTATGAAGTCTCTGTACCATCCCAGAGCATAAATAATTCTTGTAACAGCGGTTGCGACACCAACTGAAAGACAAAATTCGAGGGTCGTTCTACCGTTCATATTTGCCTCATTCGAGTTCCTACTGAGGAAACAAAGGCGCGTCTAATTAACACGCTTGAGATAGAAACGGGGCCTTTCTCGTTTCGCGTGGCTGGCCTGAATGCAGACCAGTCTCAGCACTGCAAAAGGGTGCAGATGGTCCAAGAGATGGAAGCCAGTTGAAGGTAAAAGAAGTGGACCCGATAGCCACTTTAACGACTCAGACAAGCCTCGGTAATTAGCAGCCTCCCGTGAAACCCCTAAAATACTGGCACATACCTTGACCCCTACCTTCGGTACTTTCTTTCGGAAGAAGAAGGCCTGAACTAGACCATCGTCCAATTGTCCGCGCGAATTTCAGCAAACTTCTGACGAAATAATTGCGGTGAACTCTCCTCGGCAATTGCGATCTGCTGTTGCTCTTGTATCCCGGAAAATTGTCCACAAAATGAACTCTTAATAGCCATTGTACAATTTGAAGCACTTTATGCGTCATCGGAAGCAATATTAATAGCGTACGATACAATGGAAAGATTTGTGGAGCAAATTGATAACCCGACATTTATCGTAGTCAATGGATAACTTCTCGTGAACGGATACATGTGTGGTAACTGCTATTATAGACATGGTCAATGATGCAATCTGGGTGTTGCATATAATGGATGTCAATTCTAAGCTACAATTCTAGGCGACGAAGTACGTCTACTTTTTTGTTAATTTATACTGTAATGGGCATAATCAAACATTACTGGAACTACAAGCATCAAAGGATAGGGGTTTAATGAAAGTATATTTCGCAATTCGAATATCGATATGCATCGTGTACTTGTAATCTATGTTTCGCCGTATCACACGATTGGGAACATTTTGAATTCCTGGAAGTTTTATTTTTATATTGGCTTTCAATCTTCGCGATGACTGGATGCTTTCATTGAATAGATACAACACATTACACACAAAGAGACTTCATGGGATGTGACATGTATTCAAATTTATAACGTTTTACATTGATACGGAAATTTAAAACTCTTTTGATTTTTAAATATTGAAAAGCATACGTACAATTTGTCACAACATGTCTGTATGGATTTTATTGTACCTAATTCTAAAGAATTTCATTCCATTTCATTGATTCAGTTTCAATGACTAACCGCACAAAGTTGAAGTTTGCAATGGAAATTAAAATACGTAGGACCTAGTGCAGTTACGTATGACTTGGCTAATGTCTGTCTATTTCTCATTATCTTTATTTGTGTTAGTATTTGTAAACATTGACGGTAGTATAATATTATCTCTTTCATGATGCTTCTACTATCTTCTACCACCCTTTATCATCGCTAATATTTACAAATACCGTGAGTAATTTACAGAGATACGTCTTCGTAGAAATAAATAATAAGAGATGGAGTAAAATCAGAAAATAACGAATCGACACTCTTTATACACTTCCCTACTAATTATTCTTTTGAATGTATCTTTATCACTCGCATGTTTTTTCTCTGACGTAATGTATTCAGGACTAGAACTTGTTATTCGCTTCGCGTTTGTTTTCACCATCAGGCAATATATAAAAAATGTTCTCGTCGTCGGTAACGTGATCCCGTTAACACACGAGTAAGTACTCGACGAATTTTCAAGCTCGATTTTCTCTGAAACGAAACTTCATACGGGCAAAGTTTATTTCACTTTTTTAGTTTATTTTTATTAGTAACCATAAGTCGTTGAACAATGTTGTTCATCACAAATCACGTTTGCTTTTAAAGGTGATACTTTTGAATCGATAATTCTCTTAAAAATCTCTATGTTGTGTAATCATTTGCAATTTATAATTGATAAATTTTCATTATTAATATTAGATGTTATACACGTTTAAAGGTACATACATATATACATGTTACTCAAGTGCGTAAAAAACAAAGTGCAATTAAAAAGATTATCATTGAAACTTAACCCAAAAGCAGACGATCAGAACGTGATTTAAAATATACGATTGTTTAAAATGTATTCGTCGTGTTTATTTTATTTTAAAATAAATATTTTATTTCTATAGAATATTGTTACCGTGCACAATAAACTATGTGCTTTGTAATGCTTTTCAAACATTTCAGGGACAACTAAATTCCTCTCACTAAAATAATTGCACTGCAAAGCAGTCAATTTCTATAATTGACGTTTACCGACGGAAATTACTTTCACGATACACAACAAAATCGACGATTTGCATCGGGATACCTTTACTCGTAGTAACGCACGGGAAACATTCTAAATAATTGAATTACATCGAGTCACCGCGAACAGAACGTAATTAGAATTTTATTTGCATAAATCACAGCAGGTCGTAATTGATGTTCCAGAAGCCCAGTGGCGGATATCGAAATTGCATAATTCACAGCCAACGAAAGACCAAAGTATCGGACTTTAGAATCAGACTTCCTACGAAATGCAAATTTGTTTTCTTATCAAGGGAATACTATTCCAATCATGTGGTAAAATCGAATTATTGTTTGCATTTTGTTATAGATTAGACCTGAGATTCGAAAATTTGTTCTGGAACCAATATGTAATGTCGAGATTCACAGAATTACATACATAAGATAGAGTACAACATTTCTACGATCCTTGTATTAACAACAACTCTTGGAAAATAATTATAATAATTTTTATCGTAAGCCATAGTTACCCTTTATTGGAGTTCAAACTTAATGCTCTCGATCGCTAAAATCGATTGCAAATTTTCATCGGATAAGAGTGATCTTTTATGAAAAAATATTCATTTCTCAAATAAAACAAGAATTTTAATGTTCTTATGTATTTTAAAACACAAATTAAAGCAAAGTAGGTTTCGCTAGCGGTGATTTTAATTAATATAAAACGTAGTATCTATCTTTCTCGTCACATAACGGCTAATCGTTAATTTAATGGATCTTGTATCAAAAATATTGGTCTCGTTCAGAGATGTTGGACTTCTTGGTAAGGCTGATCCGGCAAACTTTGCTTTAGACGTGACTGAATGTTGCGATTGATTCTTATACGAAGAAATAGCATCTCTGCATAGAACGTCATGTTTTATATAATATCTATTAAATTAATGGTTACTCGATATCAAACGAGAAAGACTAATACTGTATTTTAGAGTAATTAAAGTCACCGTCATCTAAGCCGTTACTTTGCTTTAATTTATGCTTCGAAACGTTCATTACACTAATGCAATTGATATTTATTTAATTTTTTACACTCGCTATCCATTATCTATATCCATTTGTTACGAATATATTCGTGCTAAGGAGAAGTTTATTTGTGCGACATAACTCATAGGTGGTGATCGGTGACAGGTCGTCAGTCACGTGTTAACTCGTACTTGACAGAGAACGCGATAAGAGGTCTGGCTAGTTTGGAGCCCTAAAAATTAGGCGATGTTTGAGATTCCCTTTTAGAAAATCAACAATTGATTGGACATATCTGTTTCATACTTTGCATATATATTTATTTCTATGTTTCGAAGTAATACACGGTTAAATACAATGCGTAGACAAAAATTTATGTTCACATTTGACACAATGATTCTCGTTCCGATCACACCGAATAAAAAAATTCCAAATGATTTTTATTCGGCATAAATGTGCCTATTGTTCGACTTAAAAGAAATAAGAAAACTCGAAAAACATTAAAATCCGTTCAAGTATTAGGTGGACCGGAAAGTAATGTCGTTTCTGCGCATGTCACTATTTGATTGTCATTTGTCAGCTCATTGTGTACATTAAAGTCGTAGCAAAGACATTCTGAGGTTATAGTGACTTGTTTAGTTGTAAATAATTAAATTTAAAATTTATGTATTTGAATTTAATGTCGGGAAACGACATTACTTTCCGGTCCCCCTAATATATCACAAAATATGAAGTGTATAGCGAATTCGGTCAGAAGTTCTCTAACGTTGCCAATTTTTCAAAATTCATTGAAATCCTTCCAACATAATACATTCGAGACTGGAAACTTTAAGAAAGTATAAAACAAAGTTGATGTCTTTTACCTCCAAACTGGCTAGACCTCTTCAGAAGCTTATCGTAAATCATTCATGGCGTATAGAGAGCTTGGTCCAAAGTGCTACAATTTTGAAAAAATGAAAAGAGAAAAGGATAGATTCTTTTCATCTCGGAACTAGACGAACTGCACGAAGATGAAAACGAACAAATAGGGACCGATTCCCGGGTCAGAACCTCCAATTATCATAAGACGCGTTTCGTGAGGAGGGTAATTTAGAAAACGGATACGGACAAGAAAGAAGCATTAAGTGGCGCATGATTGCGTTCCATAAGCAATTATTGGCCACTGAAGCCGCGAAATGCTGCTAATTACGCGTTTAACAAGAAAAAATGAAAAAAGAACGTGGAAGTTCGAATCCCGGAAAGCTTTGAGGAGTGCGCATGATCGCAGCTCCCTCCTGCTCGTTACGTCGATGTGCGTTACGGACTTGTCTACGCTCTGTCATGTGACTGTGTTGGTCTCGCGGGGTGGTTGGAGCCCACGTGGAGCAACACGGTACTGTCAGTCGCACCCGGCGAGTCATTCGTGTATCACGGTTTGCCATTCGGAGTGTATTTTCACCCAGGGCCGCAAATTTTTTTCGCGAGTTTCTAAGTGCGTTTCGTCAAAAACGACGCTCGACGCCAGTGTGAATTGGGCTGTGCGAGCGAACCGTGGAAGTAAACGAGGTAAGGTAAACGCTTGATAAACATTTTCGTGATAAATGTCAAACGTGACCATCGAGAAGCATCGTGCCGCGAGTTTAACGAGGAGAAAATATGCATTTGGGAATAGAAGGATTTAAAGTCGAGATGCAGTCCGATTACCAGCCCGTTGGCTGCAATAGGAAAGTTTCAGTGAAGTTTTTGAATATCGTGATTTCTGTGATCGTTGCGACGATTGAACGCTTTTCGGCTGCATCGAACGATTTTTATAGTAATTCGAGTAAGAAAGTGCTTTACGTTGGAGGTTTCATTCGAGATGCGGTATCTTTGAATAGTGGAGGAATGCTTATGAAAATGTTTACCGAGTTAAGAAGAAAATAATAGAATTTGTTTGAAAATGACGAAAAAGATATATATTTGTTTCAGAAGAAACGTAGGGTGTGCAATAATTGTTCTCATTGCGTCGAATATTTAAATTTGAACTTCAAATGTTTTGTCCGCGAATAGCTCAATTCAGCACACTCCACATTGTGGTTCACACATGGTGCTGTATTAATCCATTAGTGTACGAAGTTTGTGTATACTTGTTTGCTGATTTTTTGCACTAAATTGGTAAATTTGCATTCACTTCGAAAGAAGATTATTTATTCCCCGAGATAAATTGTCTATGTGCAACGTGATTGAGTTAATATAAAAAACACAAGGTATTCACCGATACTATACACAAAAGAATATTATATTTAAAAAATTTGAAAATTTTAAGCATTCGATTTATCGCTGTGCACTAACAGGTTACGACGACATATGTAAACGTTACAAATGTCTGGTTTCGATAGACGTTACAGTCAAAAGGAGTATTCCACAAATGTAAAATACTTCAAAAACGTTTCTGTCGTAGAATTGTTATCTCTGCGAGCCAACGTTACCGTAACCAATATTCCGTTTGGAGCAGAACGCTGATACTGCGCTCGTTAACCCAACATCTAATCATTGTTCTGCGTTCCTAATCGCGTAATTTTCACACGACGAGCTGCGTTAAATCGTTTCCATGAAAAAATAAATCGTACGTCACCTCGAAAAAAAGTATGATCTCCTGATCTGTTTGGCGGGCGCGCAGAATGTTGAGTCTAGTCGGAAAACGTGTATAAAAATAGAGGATATCGTCGGTGCGTGACTGGGAGCAACAAAGGCAATCAATCGGCATCAATCAACGAAGTTTTCGAAAAACTTGGAACGGGTAGGCGGCGCAAAAACTGTTTTATACGTGGCAAAGGTTCACGCGGACCATAAATTACGGACTCGACTCGTCGATGGCTTTTTTCTATCGTTAATTTTACTGTCGCATTAATGAGAGTCACCCGGGGGCCGAGAATTAATTAGTTTGAGTAACCCAATTAAAAATAAAAATGTCGCTTGTAGCCAGCCGGATGGGCCGATCGTTTGGTCGTTCGTTAACCACGACGATGTTGCCTGGTATTTCGCGAGCCAGTGACGCTCGCGTCTCGTAAAAATGCATCGCACGGTAAACGACGAATCGCTGCTAATGATTTCACTATGAAAAGGCCCCTTGCATCAATACGGCCCTCGTAAACGGCTAGCGCGAGGGGGGGCCAATAAAAATTCATTACTTTCGTCGAACAACCCGCGGAAATAAACGGTCTCATGGTGAAAAGCGTCCGCATTGGCGCGTCCGCGCATTTTGTAAATAACCGCGTAATGCCGCGTATGGTAAAAATTCATTGGTTTTTAACAATGTGTGGGTACGCAGGATGGAACGACCACAGCTTCTGTATACGAAAGCAATTGATACGGACGAGTCCCGAGCGGCCATCGATGCTAATTTGATACGGAAAGATACTTGCATCGATGTTACTCGTACAGTAATAAAAATAAAAATTCGAGTTATCGGCGAGAAGAATTTACTATTATGGGTCTTCCAGAGAATTTTTTTCTTTTTGCTTTTGTGTTTCGATGAATTTTAATTCTCGTCGGGAACGATGTATCGACCCTTCGAAGATACATTGGGTTCAATGAGGACCAGTCGATTTTTTTATTATCGAACTTTACTGGGGATTTAAAAACTTAGAAGTATCGAAACTTGCGAATTTTTGTCGTTGAAATGGAACAGGATCTCGAGGAACTAATGTGAAAATTTGATGCAGCTTCTGTGGCATTGAATCGTTTTTATGAATTGGTCAATAAACTGGAAAACAATGAAAATAGTACCTACTACAAACTAAAAAGAAAAAAAGGTTAAATTTATTCAAGTATCCGATTGCTTTATTATTGGAACAAAGATGTGCTTTTCTATATTGGTAGATACTGGCAAATCTACGATTACTGATATTGAAAATGCTTTTATCAGAAATTTTCCAAGACTAATTGTTGACTAATTCATGACAGTAGGAAAGGGGATAAGTATAGTTTTAGTTATAAAAGGATTGTAATTATACGTAGGTTTTGTTAAATAACACTTGTAGGACCTAATAATTGACAACGTGTGGGACTCATAAACGTTGAAATAATGTTTCTTATTTTATTTTATTTTATTTCTAAAGGAACAATCGTCTCACCAGTAATGATACTCTTCGGTAAGCATTCTTTTTAATTTTCTATTTATTCATTAAAAAAGCAATAGTCCGTGATATTACATTAACGATTACTGTTAAAAAATACATAACCGAACTGTTATGACTCCCTAGTAGTTCGTATAACGGAGGTTCTACTGTAGGTACTAATGATACAAGGCAGTTGTTATTATTGTAGGTAAATTAATTTAAAATTCAGGAGAAATATTGATAAATGTAATCTTCACGGATATACATTTTGAACATACAACAGAATTATTGGTTCGTTTAATTAAAACCAGATTTAATATCAGTCAATTATTAAATAAACAAAAATAACGAAACGCAAAATACTGTCCTGATTTATCGCATGAACATCGATTAAATTAATTTTCACGACTTTCTACAACTTTGACATTCGTTGTTTTAAAAACTTTGAAGTAGGATATTTGCATTCTGTCGGAATTAGTCACCAAAGGTTTTCAGTACATACTGCTTGTTAAAAACAAAATTAATCGATACAGTGTCAATTTGTTACGGAGTGGTTCATACGCGCGTCCCTTAATCATAATTAAGGCGAAAATGATTTTTGCAATTCAATACTCTTTATGTTTACGCGTTCTATAGTGAACCAATAAAAGTAGAGTGAGATATGACCTAGATAGTGTAGGCACTCGTCTAACATAAGAATGACAAAGGAAATTGTTTTGGCACGATTTACAGCGATTCGTTCCGAGACTGAAATGTAAAAGGCGTACATTTTACTGGAAAAACATTGAAGGATATCCAATTAAATTTCTCTTATGCCCTTTAATTCCTGTAATACGTATTTCATTGGGAAAATATTGAACGATACGTAATTAAATTCTTCTTACACTCTTTCATTCATGTAACTTTAATGTACAACTTCTAATAAACTTTATTATTTCATGTATTTTTAATACAGTGCATTTATCACTTTATTGACAAAACTAAATATAATGTTCCAGTTTATTAGATAAGTATTGTTTCACTTATGTTCCATTGCAAATAAAGAGGTATAACTCGTTACAAAAGTTTGAATCCTGTCTAGAAAAAAAGAAGTGTCTAGGAAGCACACTCAGTGGTTATAATAAGTGTATGCAGTTTTTTCGTTGGTTTCTGGATCACAAAATTGCACGATGCATGCGGTAAGATGATTGAGGGTTTCGATACGAAACCAGTACAGCCACGATCTCACTGTAAAAGGAAAAAAACTGTAAAGAAAGAATTATAAAGAATCCTCGATTCATTGTTACATGGGACGTTTGTGTTACGTGCCATTTGTCCTCAATTTTCACGAAAATTATACAACGAAAAAATAATTATACTCGCAGGATTCCTTAGCTTTCCTGAAAAACGTTCCTAGTTGCCAGAAATTTCACGTCAATTATGCAGATTTCAAGTTTCACTTATAGAGGAGTTTGTAAAGAAAGTTTTCGTTTCAAAGAAACTTCTGGTTTGTGCCTTCGGAATATTGCTTCCTCATAAATTCCCATTTTAAGCTTGCGGCTGCCTCGTAAATCGAGAATCTGGGTCTATCATTAACATATATTTCTATAAGGGGTACATGGGAACAATGAGTACAAACTTAAATAGTTAATAGTGTTAACGAGAAACGCAAGAAGTAGTCCTACTAAATATGTCTTCACGAATTGTTAATTGTTTAAATATCAGTATAAGACGGTATACATCTACACGTATAATTGTTCGTTTATATTCGTGTATATTAAACGAGTCCTAGAATATTGCGTAATCATATCCATACGCAAAATAAATATTCGTAACTTTTGCACTTGAGCGTACATAAGTAGATAGTTTAAATTATTGTAGAACCTAAGCGAATTCAAAGGAAATAAATACACATAGAAAAATAATGAAATGGAATTAAAATCGCCTAGAAATACCACGGCTTCTTGAAGTGCATCTCGATACTACTGAAAACGTTGAAAAATCTAATCCACAACAAGCCACCTTGCAGAGATCGATAGACTGAACTCTCGAGATGTCGGTATATATACGAGTATGCACATGATCGTGCATAAACCCACTAGCTTTCAAATTGAAAAATTGAATACCACGAAACGATTAGTTTGCATACGTATGTTTATCGAAGTTCTTGGGACATTTGTTAATTCGAAATCTATTAATTAATTCGATAATTACGAGATCTATTAATTGATTAACTTTGTAGTTTTGAAACATCTTTTTTCAAAGTAGACGATTTACAAATATACTAACGGAATTTAGAAACAACGTTATCCAAATTAGATTTTGATCGAGACGTTTATTTATGATTATGATCATGGTTTCTTTTAACACGACTATATCATATACAAGAATTATTAATATGTAACGAGAGTTTTAAAAAATTGCTTACAGTCAAAGTTTGATTTGAAAATAATTTAATTGTCAGGGTACTATAGAACGTAGTTGAGTGTTAATATCAAAAGTATACTTCTTGAAGTGTTCTCTAGTCTCTTAGAAACAGTATTGGGTTAAATAATTATAATTCAATTTCATTCAGTGCATTTCAGACTTGTGTATTGCAAAGTGTGCAACAAATTAGAGATTGTGTTTAAACTGCGTTTCTGGAAAATAATTACTTAATAGAATATACCGACGTGTTTTAAAATTGATTAAAAATTGATTGAACATGTTTTAAACTTAGCTATGTCGTACCTTGCGCTAGAAATATCCATCAAAAACAGAAGAAATTTATATCCGGATAAGAGTGTTCGAATAACGAATACAAAACAAACAACTTTCTATTCGTTACACATTGAACAAAAATTAAAACTTGAATTACAGAATCAAATAATTCAAAACGAATAAATAACAATGTAACTATTTTATAAACCGTACCCACTTCTGCTCCAGGTCAATGACAAAAATGAAGAGAGCCAAAATAATGAACGAGCAAAAAAAAAAGAACCCTTTACCGTTCGATCGAATGAAAATTGTCCACGAAAGAACCAATCGTTTCGTTTTAAAATGATTCGAAATTTCCATCTCATCTTTAACGCTTTGATACGAAGCCAGAGAAGCACTTTCGTATTGTTCATCGTTTTATTCAAATTCGTGCAAATAGAACGAAACTGGATCTCGATGAAGTCATTGGGCGCAATCTTTAATGCCCCGGGCAGGTGCTAATAGCTTTCCAACTTCCCTAGACAAGCTGAACAATTCCCTCGCCCAAGTCCTCTCATTTCGCCGCAGTGACCGGGCAAAGTGTCCAAACCACTGTTTAAAACGTACAAGACAGCTCCAAGCGTATTTCTCTAACTCGCGCATCCGGTTTCCACATTTCAAACCCCGTGCCATCGTCTTTCCAATCGAATTCCCAGCTCTCTCCTTCGAACGGCCGTTACGAATTTACGTGACGGAAATATCACCCGATATTACACCCACGATGTCATAAAGCCCCCCATATGCAACGGCGGGAAAGAATCGCGTCCCGTATTTCCCCGCGGCAGACAGAGTCGATTTAACTGCAATATTCCCAGCAATCGTGGAACTAGCGCATTTAGAGAGATCAGAACCGCCGCTCGATGAGCGTGCTTCTCAATTAATGTACTCCTTCTTGCGCCGTCGTTCTCGAGGTACCTTTTACGCGCTCCGTTTTAACGCTGAGAGCGATTGATACGAGACCCTTTCAGTTTTATAGAAATTCAAAGCACCGTTTCTCGGACGATCGTGAAAGTTACGGGTTTTCGATCTTTGATGCCCGTAATGCCGAGCTATTCCATAACGCAAATCGTTCGTTCGAGCACTTCTGTCTTCTGCCTACTCCACGGTGTATTTCCGTCTAGCTCTTCGTCGCAATTTATGATCTAAAAAGTGACGTCACGAGTATCGAAACGGCGTTAAAATATTTCAAATCGAGGACGATTTCAGAACTCGCCGCGAATACTCGCGACGATATAACGATAAATATATGTATAGTATGTATCGATCGAGACATCCGAAACGTGAAACGAGTCCGGGTAAAAAGTATCGAAGATTAGAATCGAAGTGACAGATGCGTTTGAAAAAATTCTTTACTCTTGATCATCTTTGAAATATTTACAAGCTACCAAATTTTTACAAACGTACGACACACCAGTCACTTTATCACATTATTCATTTAATTCCAATCTCGCAGATATTTACGATTACATAACAAGTCCTTCGAGGTAATGTTTTTACCCTTGGAATCACCTTATTACTAAACTACATTATCGACAAATTTTCAAAATTAGTTAACTTCGTGAGAAGAGAGTATTGTTAACTTCGAATATTCCATTGTATACGGTTTAACGTGTTGTTGAACGACAATTCTTAGAATCATTACTTCACAGTGACAACAGAAAAAGTGCTCGAGTACCGAATATCTCTTTTAAAATCAAATACATTTAAATATTACAATCGAAGAAATATCTCTAAAATTTTTAATAATTTACAAATCAAGTGTACACGTTGCTTAAAAAATCTGTTACAACGATTTCTACGAGTTTGAAACATTTCGCGTGCCCACGTATTCTCGATCGGGTGCAGTCGATGATACATTAGCCTGTCAACGATATATCGTCAATCGTATAACAAACGCGAACCGAATTTCAAAAAGTATAACTTCCTGGATTACGGATACTATTACAACGTTCAGCTTAACAATAAAATATCGCCGGTATTGAATCAATGGATTATAACAGAAATAACATTTCCGTGAGCTGTGAAAACTTTGGAACAACAAAGAGACTGGAAATTCAATTCCGTGATTGTAGAACACAACAAGATGAATGGCCGCAATGAAATGAATTCAGGATTCGTAAGATAATAAAGCACGATTGTTTCGGGAAGGTCGTCGACATAATTGATCGATCACCCGGAAGGAAATCGCTCTTCTACGGGTCGGCTCGTGGTTCTGAATAATTTAACGAAAACCTTTAGTGGCCCCTGAATTTTCCTGAAGGCAGGAATGAGGTCGTCCAGGAATGTGATTCCGTCGGCAGGACCTTCGAAGGAGATTGAACGAGCACGCTGCATAGCGCAAATTGATGTCCTGCCCCCGGTTCCGCGGACTCGTGCATATTCGGCGAAATTGACGGAGCTATTATGTGCGATTGAACTACCACATTAACTGCGATTTTTCTCTCGCGAAAATTTCATCGAAGAAACTTCATTTGCGCGGACATTGTCGGTATAAATTTGTGGCTTCCGATTCCGTAATCTAAAACGATGTACAGCGTATAAATAGACGGAAGGTACTTTTACAACTCGGTTGAAATTATCTGCAACTCGCAAACTTACGGAATGTAAAATCATTTATTTTCCGCAAGTACTATCTTTATGAAGCTAGAAAATTGTAATAATCGATTTAAGTAGAAAATGAATACATTTGGGAAGTTTCCAGCTTTGAAAATCGTTGCGTAAGAAGATTTGATTTGTCATCACACGGTCAGGAAAACTTCGAACGTACTGAATTTAAAAAAAAAAGAAAAAAAATACAGTTGTTACAGAGGATTTTATTCGAAATCACTTGTATTGGGTATTTTTTAGACCTGTTCGGATTCAATGAACTATTTCGGACGAAAATGCTTTCTGTGATTTCAGAAGTGGTTTCAAAAATTTACCTTACGCATTTAATTAAATTAATAGAGAAGTATTTCGGTAGGGAAGAGTCAAGTTTATAAGCTGGGATAGAATGGGAATTGTGTTAAAACAAAAAGTAAAAAAACGTTTCGTTTCAAATAGATCTCGCACAGAGTAACGTTTTACGTTACTAACTTTGTGCGGAAAATACGTTTTCGCACAAAATCACGCAGAACTAGCGGCAGTTTCTGTCCGGGTTTTCGGAATTTGCGTAATATTTTGTTCGTTTTTCGAGCAGCAGCTCTTTGTGCACCTGCCGAGCCTTCCATTCGAGCGGGTTACACTGATTGGTTTCGTAACCATCGACCTGTGAAACAAATAGATTGCAGCGCAGAAGGAATAAAAAAAGAGGAAGAAGACAAGATCGTTTTTTGCAAAGGAAAAAACGATAGGACTGCAAAACAGCTACTTGTCACTTAAATTCCTTAATAGCGGAAGTTCTCCCACAGTTAACATTATGACTGATCAATCGAGAGTGAACAAAGTGTATTCGACGACGAAGTTATTATTTTATACTGTTCGCAGTATCGCAAATTTATCGTCATTGAGAAGCAATGATAAGACAATTCGTTAAACAAAAATGCTTGTCGTATGAGTTTACAGAATAGTTCGACATTGCTTTGCTATTAATATTACCTTCTCTATCGCAGAAGCATTTATATTTTGTAACATATGTCACAGTAACAGTTAAACAAATCTATTGATCATTGTAGACAAATCACGAGGAAGAATAGAAACGTGTTAACGTTTTTTTTTTAACGCGTATATTGTACAGAATGAAATAAAAAATGTATTTTAATCCTCCACGGATTGAATTGCGATATATTTTATTTTAAACTGTTCTAAACAATTCTGGAATATTTTCATATGATTCTGATACTTTTAACCTGAATAAAACTAGCTACAAATAGGACAAATGTTAAACTAAAAAATATCGTTATTTTTTTATGTTTCTAAAACACTTGTATAATACATATTTAGATATCAAAATCTTTTGTCGTTAGAAACATTATTATTGTGTCTGATAATCGATCTGGAATAAGATAATCGGTTTTAATTTTCATGGTAAAGTCAGTTAATAAAGTGTAATAATAGATGTGAATATTGATTTTCAGTTAAGGTTATTATTACTGTTAGTTATTAAATACAATACATATGACATTGGTGTCGTTCGTGGATGTTAGAAAAGTGTTTCGACGAATTTCGAATTAAATTCCACGGATTAAAACAAACATAAAATTGATTTCATCGACAAAATAAATAGCGTATAAACAGAAAATGTTACCGTACAGAGTTATTGATAAAATACTGCAGCAACGAGATAAAATGTTATGCAAATATACATGTCCAGTCTACTGTTGAAAATGCGAAAGTACTATCGATATGTAAATAAGAAGGACGTACAATCTAGCAAAAATAATACGATAGATAAAGCTTACAGCTTTTATTTGGTAACTAGTGGAATAAATAAAGTTTTATATTCATCGATTTTCGCGATATTTGTAATGGTGATTTCATAATAAAATAAATTATGATTACGGTTTCTGTGATTTTGATTAGCCATACGTATTAGTCATCGAAGATTTAACTCACATATCACTGTGTCAATATTATAAAACTAAATCTTCCTAAGTATATTCAAAGTATTTATTTCGCGCCAAATGAGACGACTACTGTACGAGAGAGACCAGCCATAACTCCAAACACAGTCTGCTCGCGCGCGTACTCTACATATTCGATTTCATATGAAAAATAACCACCTTCTCAATTGTACTACAATCACTGTTACACCCTATATAAGGAGTGTACAAATTTTTACTTTGATCGAACCAAAATATTAATCGCAATATAAAATATATATTGACACTGACATTTAGTGCACCATTATATATAATCAGCTATAAAGTAAAAAATGTAAGTAGTACAATATTGGAAGAGAAGTCAATAAATTGTGATAAAATTGAGAAACTCCATTACACGAATTTCTGGAATTCGTTTTCGCCCAAAGAAATATATCGATCGATAAAAGAAAAAAACTCCAACTGCTTTGCTCCAGATGTGGTACAGTTAGTTTAATACGAGCTATTAATTAATCCGATTTGTTGAGATACAAAAGTTGCACGGACATCCGTAGTTTGATGTCAGCGTCGATGATAAATCGTTTAAGGGATTGCTTGCCTTCCATCGGAGGGTGAAACTTGACGTGCTGTAGTTCCGGAACATTGAACATTTCAAGTTCAGTTTTCGTACGAAGCCTGCAATCGATGAAATGATAAGAGGAGATTCAAACCAACGCCGTAGCAGCTTTCGGGATTAACTATAGACAAACGTTTGTAGTGTGTACGGGAAATGAAGCGTACGTGGAAATGAGGGAACGAGGAGGCTTCCGAGAGCAATCCTGCTTTTGATAGGCTGCCTGTGCATGACGTTTCGATAAACAGCCACCGTTTATATACTTTCGTTCTCCTGTTCGTTCTCTTCCGTTCTGCTTGTTTCGGCTTGCCGGATCATGCGAAACATGGCGTGTAACTTGTCACGGATTATCCTGGCTGTTGTTGTTTTTCTTTTTTTCTCTCTCTCTCTCTCTCTTTCTCTCTCTTTCTTTCTCGTCGCTCACCATTGTACGGGAATGTCGCCAACATGCCAAACAACACGACGAAATAAATATCCCGTGCAAATTCGAAGCTTCTAACGTATAATGGAGCTTTGGTTGCGCAAACAGCTACAGCGAAGTCGGGGCACATTGTGCGTCTGTGTATTTTAAATGTTTGGGAAGTGGATAATGACGAATCGTGCGAAACGTAGGTACAGAATTCCACTGGGTTTGGATTTTAAAGGCACGAACGTAATATTTTTACCATTCGTTGCATAGCGGGACAGAATTCAACGCGCCGAAAGTAAACGACCGATTTTAATGATAATTACACCTTGGAAAATATTCGACAAGTTTTAGTCTTCCTTGCTTAAATTGTTACGATAAATGTTTACGAGATAAATATTCTAATCATTATTATCGATTTTTTTTTCTTTGAACGAGCATCTTTTTTCCGGAAAACGAAAATTGGAGATGTTACTCCTAAATTTTTATGTAAATTTGTATGGTGTGTAGCATACCTAAATCGAAGAAAGGTTTGTTCACGAATAGTACGTCGTTAGTTTTAACGTCAGAGTTTTTATATGAAAAATAATACGTATAATATTCGTTACATTTCTGAAATAGGAGGTTTGAATGTGTTTTAAAAAAATTGCATCCATTCGCAATTCGTGAATGGACCTTCACTTTGAGCTTTGACGTTTGAATTGTAGCAAATTATTTTGGAAGTTAAAAGAAAATAAAACGATAATAATAATTGAAGTAGTTGTCTTATGTATTAGTTTAAGCAAGAAAAATTAAGAGATTGATCGTTAGATTCGGAAAGAAATGTGTATTGATTTAAAATCTAATTTGTAACAACCTTTATTATATATATTTTTGTAATAAATGTATCGAAAAGCAAAATATTGCACAATTTATGATTGGAGCCTTCTATAGCTACCTTATGAATAAAATGCACTCCGAATCTTCTCGGAATTATGCTAGCTACTTTCCCGTAATGCGTTACCTAACAGTGTTACTCAATCAACTACCTTTTATTTATGTACGTGTCGATCTACATATTTGAAAAACAGAAGTTACAAAACATGCAAATAACAATATTGCTTATAAAACGGTGTACAGAAAGGATTCGAAGTGTGACGCGTCAATTCATTATTTTGCATTCGAGATATTCAGTAGATTATGTAACCTGAATTTCTTTATCGACATAAACGGTTTCATCGCGTGATTATAATACATCGAATCAGCAGAACGTATTGAAAACGCGGAAAGAAAGGAAACTTACTTTATTGCTCATATTTGCTCTTTATGTAAAGGTAGGTCTATCGTACACTTAATGAAAGTTTCAATTTCTCTCGTGCAAAAAGAGTCCCCAAGAACTCTTCATTTTTTAATTTTTCAATTTACCATTAGAAAGCATCAAAGAAAAATTTTATTCGATCCCCAAAAATGGAGTGTTATGTAAATAATATTTGTCCCAATTTTATTGAAAACCTAATGGTTGCCAACTCATTGTCAACGATTTTAATTCTCAGACATATTTTGATTTGTAATTTTTTCTCATATAAGACTATATGTGCAAATTTTCTCTGTCTAATATTGGTTTTATAGCTTCCAAAATTTCAGATAAGAAAAAGACTCTTCTAAATTAATTGACTTCAGGTTTCGATAAAATGTACGCCTATGATTTCATAATGCGTACGAAATTGTTATTCGACAACGATTTGTTTCACGTTACGCGAGTGTCTTCTAACAAGGAGACATTTCCGAAATTTTCTCTCCATTCGTAATTCGTCGTCGCTAACAAACGCATAAAATCATTACGCTGTTGTAGCATCGACGCGTTTCGCTTCGCTTTGGCCGTTATATTATCCAACAAGTTAATCGTCATGCCAGTTCAAATATTCATTATGAACCGATTAACACATCTCTTCTCCATTGACTCCATTTCGTCCAAACAGTTTCCAATTTGCCGAAACGATCGCCGGGGCTTTTCGCTCCGATACGGAAATACGACCGGATTTTTCACTAAAAAATAATTTCCAACCTGAATTTTGGTTATTTGCTTACGCGTTTACGACTTCACAATACATTTTTGCCGGTTGAATGAGATTTCTTCCTGAATATTGCGAAATGCAACGAACGTAAAAACGCTAAAAATAGTGTAAATAGCGTGTGTGCTCACTAGTATACGTATATACCTACAATGCGTTTCTAAAATAATTCTTCTGGGAATATATTCTACTCGCTTCAATTGTAAAAAAATGTCACATACAAAACATAAGTTCGTAATAATTAAATTACATTTGTACTCAATTGAGAAGATTCTGACGTTCGAATAAACTTAAAAAATTATACAATTACGTTACTTAATAGATGGAATACAAGACAGGATTATTCCAGAGAGATTTTGAATAGCTGTAGGCAAAATGTAGGTTTTCAGTTTTATTTTTAAAGGCAAGTGTGCTGTGTGGGATTATTAGGCCAACTGATGCACAATACTGTAGGACGGGTATTCTTCTCCAGGGGTTTGGTTATATTGATCGTGTAACTAAAAGTTAATCGTTATTGGACATATCTGTCAACGAACCTTTTTTGTAATTATAATATGTAGAATCTATTTTACAAGAATATCTCAGGTATTCACACTTCGTCGTTTCGACCTTGATTTGTGTTTAAAAAATACATTTATAGAGCTGAAACGAGTTTTTGTCTATTTAACCAATGTGAAATGTTTGAAATAATTAAGGTATCATATTTCTGAACAACTGGAGGAAATGAATCAAGGATTAAAAGTTAAAGAAGTATTGAGTATTTGATGTAATAACTTGTATAGAATATTCTGGCTTTTTAAGTATTGAACAGGTGATTATAGGATTATTCTCGAGAGTGTATACGCAAAAAAGGCAAAGTATTTAATAGAATGGATCCATCAAAGCTGTAGCAGTACTGTAAGAAAGAAAAAATTGCAAAAGCATAAAAAAATTCTCTCACGAGAATACAATGCATTTTCCAGATACCATTTCGTACTACAGGTTAGGCTACGTATGTGCATAGAAATCGTAAAAAGCAGCAGGAAATCGTGTAATGTTGTAAGCTCGGAATTTTTACATTTACGATACGTAGATTTAGTTATAAAATGAATTATTTATTTTTATCATGGTTGTATGTCACGCGAGACTATAAATTTCAAGTCCTAACCTGAACTCTAATCACCAGTTAAGATTTTACTTTTGCTGAGAAACACCATTTTTATGCAAAATATTTCTACGTTTAAAACTCTGAATTAAAAGCTCGTGGCTAAGATCGGTAGGTTTTTCAACGACTTGGAGAAAATATATGATATATCATACATATATTTTCATTGAAATTATTTCTACGTGGGTAATTCATCGTACAGTTCGTTGGACTTGGTGAAATATTTTCTGAATGACAAAATTCATAGATATCACAAATTTATCGCTTTTTTTAATATGTGAAAAAGTTTGATTAGAGTGATACGGCTATATACCATTTCGTAGAATTTACCTGACTGTGAATAGTTGGATTTTTAAACATCAACAAAATTATTTAACGAAACATTCATTTACAATACCGATTACTCCTTACCCTCTTACTCAGTACTCGATCAGGAAGTTGTCCCAGGAAAAAGTTAATTAGTATTTTGTAAATTCCAATGCATTATTCCCTTGGTATTTTAAAAAAGGCAGTAATTTATTTTAAAGACTACTAAAACCTAAACCTGTCTGCAAAACCTAAAAATCCTACAAAATTTCAGATCCACATAACTCTTAACTTCACCATAACTTGCATGGTCCTTTATTAATTAAAGCTACATCCCTTTACGTGGCTTTGACGTCGAAACTCCCAAACACCATGAAAAGCATATCTCAGTATTAATATTGCATATTAATAACAACATCACTTTAGAATCTCGAAAGATAAATTTGAAAGAGAAACCAAAATGTTTTGCGTACGTAGAGGTAGAAATTAACTAGTAAACGAAATTGTATTTAATTACGAATATGCTACAAATGTGCCTCGCTTGAGATACTCTTATAATGCATTTTTGGATATTCATAAAATGAAAACTATGTAAGATATTAACTTGGAACTTTGCACCGTCGTTTATACAATACATGGCACATGCATAATGGTTTTAACGCAAAATACTTCATAATTTGAAATATACACAAGCTTGTGAATAAATTAGCATGATCATTAGCTCTTTAATTTGGCTTATTTTGTATTTTAACTTCGCTTTGACGTCTCATTAGTAATTTGCTTTTTGATTTATATTCTTGATTTTCTTTACCTTATACATTTATTTTGTTGGGTGATTCTTTTAGTTTTTCCTTTATTGTGGAATATTATGCGTTTCTCGTTACAAAGAAGGCCATAAACAAATAGTCGAAAACATTTAATAACTATTTCGGGAAGTTTTCGGGAAAACTGTATCTAATAATTTATCAAACAATTTTAAATCCTACGAACTCATATTGGAGTAATGAACAGTCGCGTTAGATTCGTGTTAGTTCTCGTACGAAGAATTTAACGTCAATTTGTGCAGCCTCGTATTGTAATTATTGAAAGGTCATGATAAAATTACGTTCATTACATATGAGAACGTCATTGTGTTTAGCATCGTCGTAGACCGAAACATCCCAATTGAAATAATGAGTTCGGTAGCATACAGCAAGACTCGCGACAGTAGCACCATTTTCCTTATGTAACGAGGAACATATATAGTTGACCTTCCTGATCCCGTACACGTCGTTGATCCCATTCACCCTGTTTGTACAGCAAGTCAGCACTGTCGCTATCAAAAGCCATTGTAGTATGCAGTCTGTATTAGCATAAGGTGCCTAGGAAGCTGCTACCGAGCAAATCGAGCGATCCTGATTCTCTTGGGATGCACCTGCAACAGCCTAGATCTGGTTCCTCCTTGGAACGATTATGCAAATTTCCGACAGCCCACAACTTAATGAATCAATGGTAAACCGCAATTCGCATACTGATCGGTAGCGAAACTGCTATAAAGTATACCTACGCATTAATCACGTCAATACGGGAGCAAGTTAAATGATAAATTTGCTACGCTATTAATTAATTTCTAATAACGGATATTTAGCAATTCAAAAATTAAAAAAAATTGGAACTTTAAAGAAGCGTAGTTCAATCTCTGTTAATAATATAACTACAAAACCGTAAAATGTATTAAGAGAAGTTTCATTCATAATTATATGGTTCTCGATGCACTACAGTATGATGGAAAAGAATTTTTAAAAAAGAAAAAATAAATACATTTTGAAGAAATTAATTTTCTTCGACATACAAATTTAATGTGAACTACAATAATATATTACACAAGTTATATCAGCGCGAGTCAAATATCAAAATGAAAGTAATTTTATTATAGTATTATTAATGTTCAATCAATTTTCGTTATATTAAAAAGATGTAATACTTTTTTGAAAGAGAGCTGTTTAATAATACCCTGTAGCATATATTACTTTTTCATAGTATCTTTTTCATAGGATTTCAATATAGTCCTTTTTAAAGGTAATAGATTAAAGATTTTTATGTTTCCAGAAGTTTTTGTGCAAAGCATATGTATTTAAATCTTTCTTGAGAGAATAAGATCGAAAAATTGTTAACCGTTTC